>NC_081571.1:59185477-59416919 GCF_022355385.1 Mustela nigripes
CGTGAGATTAAGAGTCACTTATGGTTTGTCTCCCTCCCAATCCCATCTTGTTTCATTTATTCTTCACCTACCCACTTAAGTCCCCATGTTGCATCACCACTTCCTCATATCAGGGAGATCATATGATAATTGTCTTTCTCTGCTTGACTTATTTCGCTAAGCATGATACGCTCTAGTTCCATCCATGTTGGCGCAAATGGCAAGAATTCATTTCTTTTGATGGCTGCATAGTATTCCATTGTGTATATATACCACTTCTTCTTGATCCATTCATCTGTTGATGGACATCTAGGTTCTTTCCATAGTTTGGCTATTGTGGACATTGCTGCTATAAACATTCGGGTGCACATGCCCCTTTTGATCACCACATTTGTATCTTTAGGGTAAATACCCAGTAGTGCAATTGCTGGGTGATAGGGCAGTTCTATTTTCAACATTTTGAGGAACCTCCATGCTGTTTTCCAGAGTGGCTGCACCAGCTTGCATTCCCACCAACAGTGTAGGAGGGTTCCCCTTTCTCTGCATCCTCGCCAGCATCTGTCATTTCCTGACTTGTTGATTTTAGCCATTCTGACTGGTGTGAGGTGATATCTCATTGTGGTTTTGATTTGTATTTCCCTGATGCCGAGTGATATGGAGCACTTTTTCATGTGTCTGTTGGCCATCTGGATGTCTTCTTTGCAGAAATGTCTGTTCACGTCCTCTGCCCATTTCTTTTTTTTTTTTTTTTTAAGATTTTATTTATTTATTTGACAGAGGGAGATCACAAGTAGGCAGAGAGAGAGAGAGAGGAGGAAGCTCAGGCTCCCCGCTGAGCAGAGAGCCCGACGCAGGACTCAATCCCAGGACCCTGAGATCATGACCTGAGCTGAAGGCAGCGGCTTAACCCACTGAGCCACCCAGGCGCCCTCTATGCCCATTTCTTGATTGGATTATTTGTTCTTTGGGTGTTGAGTTTGCTAAGTTCTTTATAGATTCTGGACACTAGTCCTTTATCTGATAGGTCGTTTGCAAATATCTTCTCCCATTCTGTCAGTTGTCTTTTGATTTTGTTCACTGTTTCCTTTGCTGTGCAAAAGCTTTTGATCTTGATGAAATCCCAATAGTTCATTTTTGCCCTTGCTTCCCTGGCCTTTGGTGTTGTTCCTAGGAAGATGTTGCTGTGGCTGAGGTTGAAGAGGTTGCTGCCTGTGTTCTCCTCAAGGATTTTGATGGATTCCTTTCGCACATTGAGGTCCTTCATCCATTTTGAGTCTGTTTTTGTGTGTGGTGTAAGGAAATGGTCCAATTTCATTTTTCTGCATGTGGCTGTCCAATTTTCCCAGCACCATTTATTGAATAGGCTGTCATTTTTCCATTGGACATTCTTTCCTGCTTTGTCGAAGATTAGTTGACCATAGAGTTGAGGGTCTATTTCTGGGCTCTCTATTCTGTTCCATTGATCTATGTGTCTGTTTTTGTGCCAGTACCATGCTGTCTTGATGATGACAGCTTTGTAATAGAGCTTAAAGTCCGGAATTGTGATGCCACCAACGTTGGCTTTCTTTTTCAATATCCCTTTGGCTATTCGAGGTCTTTTCTGGTTCCATATAAATTTTAGAATTAGTTGTTCCATTTCTTTGAAAAAGATGGATGGTACTTTGATAGGAATTGCATTAAATGTGTAGATTGCTTTAGGTAGCATAGACATTTTCACAATATTTATTCTTCCAATCCAGGAGCATGGAACATTTTTCCATTTCTTTGTGTCTTCCTCAATTTCTTTCATGAGTACTTTATAGTTTTCTGAGTATAGATTCTGTGTCTCTTTGGTTAGGTTTATTCCTAGGTATCTTATGGTTTTGGATGCAATTGTAAATGGGATTGACTCCTTAATATCTCTTTCTTCTGTCTTGCTGTTGGTGTAGAGAAATGCAACTGATTTCTGTGCATTGATTTTATATCCTGACACTTTACTGAATTCCTGTATAAGTTCTAGCAGTTTTGGAGTGGAGTCTTTTGGGTTTTCCACATATAGTATCATATCATCTGCGAAGAGTGATAATTTGACTTCTTCTTTGCCGATTTGGATGCCTTTAATTTCCTTTTGTTGTCTGATTGCTGAGGCTAGGACCTCTAGTACGATGTTGAATAGCAGTGGTGATAATGGACATCCCTGCCGTGTTCCTGACCTTAGCGGAAAAGCTTTCAGTTTTTCTCCATTGAGAATGATATTTGCGGTGGGTTTTTCATAGATGGCTTTGATGATATTGAGGTATGTGCCCTCTATCCCTACACTTTGAAGAGTTTTGATCAGGAAGGGATGCTGTACTTTGTCAAATGCTTTTTCAGCATCTATTGAGAGTATCATATGGTTCTTGTTCTTTCTTTTATTGATGTGTTGTATCACATTGACTGATTTGCGGATGTTGAACCAACCTTGCAGCCCTGGAATAAATCCCACTTGGTCGTGGTGAATAATCTTTTTAATGTACTGTTGAATCCTATTGGCTAGTATTTTGTTGAGTATTTTCGCATCTGTGTTCATCAAGGATATTGGTCTATAGCTCTCTTTTTTGGTGGGATCCTTGTCTGGTTTTGGGATCAAGGTGATGCTGGCCTCATAAAATGAGTTTGGAAGTTTTCCTTCCATTTCTATTTTTTGGAATAGTTTCAGGAGAATAGGAATTAGTTCTTCTTTAAATGTTTGGTAGAATTCCCCCGGGAAGCCGTCTGGCCCTGGGCTTTTGTTTGTTTGGAGATTTTTAATGACTGTTTCAATCTCCTTACTGGTTATGGGTCTGTTCAGGCTTTCTACTTCTTCCTGGTTCAGTTGTGGTAGTTTATATGTTTCTAGGAATGCATCCATTTCTTCCAGATTGTCAAATTTATTGCCGTAGAGTTGTTCATAGTATGTTCTTATAATTGTTTGTATTTCTTTGGTGTTAGTTGTGATCTCTCCTCTTTCATTCATGATTTTATTTATTTGGGTCCTTTCTCTTTTCTTTTTGATAAGTCGGGCCAGGGGTTTATCAATTTTATTAATTCTTTCAAAGAACCAGCTCCTAGTTTCGTTGATTTGTTCTATTGTTTTTTTGGTTTCTATTTCATTGATTTCTGCTCTGATCTTTATGATTTCTCTTCTCCTGCTGGGCTTAGGGTTTCTTTCTTGTTCTTTCTCCAGCTCCTTTAGGTGTAGGGTTAGGTTGTGTACCTGAGACCTTTCTTGTTTCTTGAGAAAGGCTTGTACCGCTATATATTTTCCTCTCAGGACTGCCTTTGTTGTGTCCCACAGATTTTGAACCGTTGTATTTTCATTATCATTTGTTTCCATGATTTTTTTCAATTCTTCTTTAATTTCCCGGTTGACCCATTCATTCTTTAGAAGGATGCTGTTTAGTCTCCATGTATTTGGGTTCTTTTCAAACTTCCTTTTGTGGTGGAGTTCTAGCTTTAGAGCATTGTGGTCTGAAAATATGCAGGGAATGATCCCAATCTTTTGATACTGGTTGAGTCCTGATTTAGGACCGAGGATGTGATCTATTCTGGAGAAAGTTCCATGTGCACTAGAGAAGAATGTGTATTCTGTTGCTTTGGGATGAAATGTTCTGAATATATCTGTGATGTCCATCTGGTCCAGTGTGTCATTTAAGGCCTTTATTTCCTTGCTGATCTTTTGCTTGGATGATCTGTCCATTTCAGTGAGTGGAGTGTTAAAATCCCCTACTATTATTGTATTATTGTTGATGCGTTTCTTTGATTTTGTTATTAATTGGTTTATATAGTTGGCTGCTCCCATGTTGGGGGCATAGATATTAAAATTTGTTAAATCTTCTTGTTGGACAGACCCTTTGAGTATGATATAGTGTCCTTCCTCATCTCTTCTTATAGTCTTTGGCTTAAAATCTAATTGATCTGATATAAGGATTGCCACTCCTGCTTTCTTCTGATGTCCATTAGCATGGTAAATTCTTTTCCACCCCCTCACTTTAAATATGGAGGTGTCTTTGGGCTTAAAATGAGTTTCTTGTAGGCAACATATAGATGGGTTTTGTTTTTTTATGCATTCTGAGACCCTGTGTCTTTTGACAGGGGCATTTAGCCCATTAACATTCAGGGTAACTATTGAGAGATATGAATTTAGTGCCATTGTATTGCCTGTAAGGTGACTGTTACTGTATATGGTCTCTGTTACTTTCTGATCTACCACTTGTAGGCTCTCTCTTTGCTTAGAGGACCCCTTTCAATATTTCCTGTAGAGCTGGTTTGGTGTTTGCAAATTCTTTCAGTTTATGTTTGTCCTGGAAGCTTTTAATCTCTCCTTCTATTTTCAATGATAGCCTAGCTGGATATAGTATTCTTGGCTGCATGTTTTTCTCGTTTAGTGCTCTGAAAATATCATGCCAGCTCTTTCTGGCCTGCCAGGTCTCTGTGGATAAGTCAGCTGCCAATCTAATATTTTTACCATTGTATGTTACAGACTTGTTTTCCCGGGCTGCTTTCAGGATTTTCTCTTTGTCACTGAGACTTGTAAATTTTACTATTAGGTGACGGGGTGTGGGCCTATTCTTATTGATTTTGAGAGGCGTTCTCTGAACCTCCTGAATTTTGATGCTCGTTCCCTTTGCCATATTGGGGAAATTCTCCCCAATAATTCTCTCCAGTATACCTTCTGCTCCCCTCTCTCTTTCTTCTTCTTCTGGAATCCCAATTATTCTAATGTTGTTTTGTCTTATGGTGTCACTTATCTCTCGAATTCTCCCCTCGTGGTCCAGTAGCTATTTGTCCCTCTTTTGCTCAGCTTCTTTATTCTCTGTCATTTGGTCTTCTATATCACTAATTCTTTCTTCTGCCTCATTTATCCTAGCAGTGAGAACCTCCATTTTTGATTGCACCTCATTAATAGCTTTTTTTATTTCAACTTGGTTAGATTTTAGTTCTTTTATTTCTCCAGAAAGGGCTTTTATATCTCTCGAGAGGGTTTCTCTAATATCTTCCATGCCTTTTTCGAGCCCTGGCTAGAACCTTGAGAATTGTCATTCTGAACTCTAGATCTGACATGTTACCAATGTCTGTATTGATTAGGTCCCTAGCCTTCAGTACTGCCTCTTGTTCTTTTTTTGTGGTGAATTTTTCTGTCTTGTCATTTTGTCCAGATAAGAGTATGTGAAGGAGCAAGTAAAATACTAAAAGGGTGGCAACAACCCCAGGAAAATATGCTTTAACCAAATTAGAAGAGATCCCAAATTGTGAGGGGTAGAAAGGGGATAAAAAGAGGTTCAAAAAGGACGAAAGAAAAAAAAAAAGAAAAGAATTAAAAAAAAGAAAACAAATAAGAAAAATATAAAAAAGAAAAAATATATATATTGGATAAACTAGTTAAAACACGTTAAAAAAGAAAAAGGTAAAAGTTAAAAAAAAATTTACCAGAAAAACAAAAAATGAAAAAGAAAAAAATCAAATTAACTAACTGCAAGACTAAAAAAAATCACAGTGAAAAAGCCATGAGTTCCGTGCTTTGCTTTTCTCCTCCTCTGGAATTCTGCTGCTCTCGTTGGTATTGAAACCGTACTCCTTGGCAGGTGAACTTGGTCTCAGCTGGATTTCTTGTTGATCTTCTGGGGGAGGGGCCTGTTGTAGTGATTCTCAAGTGTCTTTGCCCCAGGCAGAATTGCACCACCCTTAATAGGGGCCAGGCTGAGTAATCCGCTCGGGTTTGCTTTCAGGAGCTTTTGTTCCCTGAGCGCTTTCCGTAGAGTTCCGGAGGGCGGGAATACAAATGGCGAGAGTCCAGGGCCCCACTCCTCAGTGCGTCCTCAGAGAACAGCGCCTAGTTACTCCCGTCTGCCTGACCTCCGGCCACGCTCCGATCTCACCAAGCCTGCGACCGGTTCAAGGTAACACCGAGCTGTGAGCTTACTGTCGGCTCTGTCTCTGTAGCTGGCTTTCCCGTTCCAATACCCGCAAGCTCTGCGACACTTAGACACCCCCAATCCTTCTGTGACCCTGCGGGACCTGAGGCCACGCTGACCCCGTGTGGGCTTCGCCCCGGTTTAGCCTCTGGAGCGATGTCCCTCAGTGGAACAGACTTTTAAAAGTCCTGATTTTGTGCTCAGTTGCTTCGCCGCTTGCCAGGAGCCGGCCCCTCCCCCCGGGGTCTATCTTCCCGTCGCCTTGGATTCACTTCTCCACCGGTCCTACCTTTCAGAAATTGGTTGTTTTTCTGTTTCCAGAATTGCTGTTCTTCGTCTCTTCGATCTGTCGATGGATTTTCAGATGTTTGCAATCTTAGATGAGCTATCTAGCTGATCTCTGGCTAGCTGAAGTAGTCTCAGCCTGCTACTTCTCCGCCATCTTGACTCCACCCCCTCACCTTGTGATTCTTAATTCTTTGAGTTCTCTCTCTCATTCTCTCACATGCATGTGTGCATGCCCGTGCGAACACGCCCAAGTATTTAACATATGCGTGAGACATAAATATTGAAAAACATGGTGAATGACTAAAAAAGAAGAAAAGGAAATACGATGCGTTTGAGAAAGGAGCAAAGCAATGAATGAGGACCATATAATATTTTAAAATGAGAAGGGGAATGCCAGATTTTCTGAGAAATTAATTTTACCATGATGGCATTCAAAGAATGAATTTGAAAGGTCAGAGATACCCCCAAAGTAGTTTGTTTGTCTTTTAAAGAGGAAAGTAGAGTGAAAAAGGATTCCTGACAATGGTGGATGAAGATGAAAGGCTACTGGTGGTTACTACAGGGAGAGAGAAGATATGAGAGTAATCATATGAGGCTACAAAATCAGCAGGTGTCAGAGTATGCCGAGTTTATCACATAAGGATTTCCATCTTTAACTAGACATCTGAACAATATTTGTAGGTTATAAACATGGGCGATACAGGTTCATTCAGCTATACCGTGGAGAAATGACTGACAAGGAATAATAGGTGCTGTAGCAGCCGGGGGAATCTTGCCTTGCAGTAGATCACTAGAATTGGATGTCCATTCATTCCATTTTGTGGCAAAGACATACGGCACATATGATGAACCTAAGGCTCTTTGCTTATTTATCATAATGGGTTTACACATTTTAGCTTTGGTATCACTGCTTTTGCCTAATGTATTTTAAATTATATGAAATTCATAAGGCCTTTTCCTACTGACAAAATACAAACATATTCTAGTAATAACTGCCATATTAAATGGTTGAACTTAGAAAATTACAACAGGAATATGAAACTAAATGGGATTTTGTCCTTTGGGGTGCACTGAAATTTGAGTAGTACAAAGCAGTAAACAACTCCATAGCAATTCTAATAAGTGTATAATGCTCTTACAGGTATTCTGATAATAGGGTATGTAATATATCTCCCACCCTTCTCTATGGAAACAAACAAAAATATCCTTCTCAATAATGTTATTGGATACTGTATTGACAGTGAATATATCTAATTTATCTCTTCATCAAATAAGTTGAAACATAATCCATTTCATTTCTACATAAAAATTACTTGCCTAAGCCATTTTTCTGAGAACAGATACTGATGGTGGTAATGCAGAGAAAAGTATTTGAGAGATACCTCAGGGGAATAAAAATGATGCAGAGTTTAAAAATTAAAAAGTGGAGAAGGAACCATGATTACTATATTTAAAAAATAAAAATTCACCTTTTTCTACCTCAAAGTGCAGCACATAATTAAATAAACATTGCTTCTTTATTACTGCAGGTTGGATTTTTTCCCCCATGCTCTCTGGTGTTTTGAGCACCTCACTTTTTCTTTATTAAGTCTATTTTAGAGTAAAGAGGAAATCTGTCTTTGTATAAGTTTATGTCCCACTCATATCACAATAAAAAGTTTGCTTGGTTCTCCCAGGCAGTTTCTCAAGGAGCTACATTCCTGCTGTTATATAATTTTGCTTCCATTTCAAAGACTGGAAGAAAGACATAACACAGGGTAGGTACACAGGCTCTAACTGCCCAGGCCTGTAAGTGATTTAAGTCTCTCTGCCCTTATTCTTTTGGCCAATCTCAATTATATGGATTTTCTAAACTACAGGAATGCCTGGGGATAATTATTTTTACTAGTTTAAGAAGAGGAAAATGAGAGTTTATGTAACACTTAGCAATGCCTCTTTCGGTGTTAAACAATATTTTATATATAAGTGCATACATTAGTAAATATATTTAGTAAACATGGTCCTACAACATATTTCTTCACAGTCTAAGCCCAGTGATTTTTCTTCAATATCAATTATGTTGTTCTACACATACATTTTATGTGAAAGCTTTTAAAATTGCATTTAGTCTTATTAATGAACACACATTATTTATGTGTGCATTCAGTCTAACTATTAACTTCTAATAATATTGAGATCTCAAAGCTTTGAAATAAGTAGGAGGCCCATGATAACTGGGATGGTGTCATTTCTAGGGCAACATAAACTTCTTCTATGGTTCATTGCTATTACTTAGTATAATTGAGAATTACTCTCAAGTATTTTATAAGTAATCATAAATGTAAGTGGTCTGGAAATTCACAATAGCACCATAATGTTAGGTATAAACAAAGGTCAACTTACTAGCCAGCCTTAATTAATATCATTTAATATTTATATCAAATACATGAGGTGTATGTATAAGCATGAGGGAATAAGAGGAAAAGTGAAAGAAGGGAAATATTAAAAGAAGAATATTTTAAAATATTGTGACAAATAATAAAAAGAATACATATGTGTACACATATATTTAACCTTAGTAAACATAATCATCACAAGTATAGATGGTTTTGATTGATCTGAAGATTTGCAGAATATGAAAAAGTGAAATGAAAAGAATAAAAAAAATTGAATAGTGGCCCAAATGTAGGTGAAACTATAAGATAATGGTTATAAGACCCCAAAGAAGAGAGATTTTCATAAAGAAAAGATAATTGTTTCAAATAGTGGTAAACTATCAGACTTTATGGGGATTAAAATGTGTCCTTTGGAGTGAAAACTGAAGGTCACTTGTGACAAGGGATATTTATGGAATAGTAGGCCACAGGCATAGATTAGATTGGACTGAATAGAGAGAATTTTAGTTTCCCATATGGGAGAATTTTAAGCAATAAAAATAGTAGATAAAACATAAATCAACTACAAAAACAAAACATCGTTTAAAAAATACTAATGGACAGAAATGAGGTTAAAAAAGATAATTTTTTTATTGAGGTGCTATAAGTAAAAGGTACTTACAAATACCACTTTGAAGCACTAATATACGGATAGAGAAATGCTGAAAGTAAGAGGAAGAAAAATAAATATACGATGTAACTAATCAAAAGCAAGCTGGTATAATTATAATAGTATTAGAAAAAAATATATTTATTTTAAAATAAAAATTATAAGAGACAAAATGTGTACTTTGTAATGACCAAAACTCCAATCCAGCAAAATGATACAATTTTAAAAATGTATGCACCTAATAACATGCCTATATTACATAAGGAAGAATTGAAAGAAACAGGAAAAGAAAGACAAGTTCAGACACACCACTGTGAGATTGTAACAAATCTCACTCAATAAGTAATAGTGCATGTGAATAGATAACAAAGAAGTGGATAGATTTGGAACACATGATTAACAAAATTGATCTGAAGTATTACACCCAAAAAAGCAAGATTACATATTCAAAAAAGTTCATATGGAATAGCCCACAAATTGATGATTCTTTGGCCTCTAGAATAATTCTAACAAATACCAAAGGACAGACTGGAATAATGAAAATATGTTCTCTCAGCAGAGTGGAATTAAGTGAGAAATCAAGATTAAACAGATTCTTAACATCCCCATTCAAACTCCCAGACCAGTATTTCAATAACAACTTTATGACAATGAGCTTCCATAATAATATTTCATGAACATTATGATAATAAATTTGAAATTTTAGATGAAATGGAAGTCATTGAAAAAATTGATAAAAATAGAAAACATAGTCCCATATCTATTTAATAAATTAAAATTTTAATTGAAATTATCCCCATAAAGGAAACACCAGGCCCTATTGAATTTACCAGTGAATTATCACATACATTTAAGAAAGAAACAGAATGAAGATCACAAAAAAATTAATAGCACATAAAAAAACACAGGAGAAACTTTGTTTTATAAAGCCAACATTGTCATAATACTAATATTTAACAGAGTCATTATTAAAGAAAGCAATTTTAGGTCAATCCATACAATTTTGGAGTTCCTGCTATTTATTTCTAGAAACATAGTGCTATCAATGTGGTTTTCGTGTTGGACATATCTTTTAAATTGTTCCTAATGCTGGGATATGCAAAATAGTTAATGGCCAGATTCCAATAATTTTGTCATTGTTTGCCTTTTAATGAAATATGGAAAAACATTTTCATGTAGATGACATTATGTACCTATAAGAAACTATCTGGACAAAATGTTTTTTGTTATTTGCTGAAAGTGCATCATGTCAAACAGTGTTAACAAAAAATATTCTGGTAACTTACTGACATTGACAATTTTATGAAATTCAATTATCCTTGAATTTTATATGAAATTATATTCCAAATGAAGAAAAATCCTTATTTTTCTTTCCTGAAAGGAGTGTTAAGTACAAATTAGTTACAGCAGGGATTCTGTTTTACAACTCATTACAATCTGCTCAACTCACTTCCTGGAGAAGTGCCTAAGCTGTTACTTAAGAATTACACACTTGGAAAATTCTTGTTTGCTATAATAGATACACAAAAGTGTTATAAACCAACAGTGCTGAAAATTATTACAGTTTATTATCTTGTTCTTTTGTCACCTATGGTTTAATTGATGCCTATCATTTGTTTAATTACTGTATTTAAAACACATTTGTAGTTGGCTCTAACCTCCACATTATTCTATCCTTTCACTTTCTGGTTCCACATAATGATAATGCTGCTAATAATAAGCTGTCTATTCAGTGTGGGTATTTTTAGAAAGAAAAATTAGAATATAGGTAAATCTGTGTATTCAGTGGAGTTGATCCTAATGCAATAACAAAAATATAAATATCTCACAAATAGATTTTAAATGAATATATCAAATATCCATTTATGTTCATCCCAAGAATATGTCAGACCCTTTGTTTGTGTATTTATCAAAAAAACTAACAAATAAAAATATATATTTGAAAACTAGGGCCTTTTTAAAAAATAAACAAAAATTAGTTGTGTAGTTTGGTGTTATTATAAATTCATTCATGTATTTTTCTCATAACTACATTTTGAGATCAGTGTCTACACAGCAAACAGTAATAATAGCACACAATTTTATGCATATTTATATTCTCTAAATTCCCTCTCATTTCATTATCATTAAAATATAAAGAATAAACCTCATAATCTATAGAGCCATGGATTTCTAATTTATACCTCTTTGAGTACACTACTATAGTATATTGATCACTATAAACCAAGTCTTATATAACAACAGAGTAATAAATATAGGTTATTTAATGAATATGCAATAATAATTACCCCTTAAAAAGAGGTAAATGAAACATGAAAGTTACATATAGCACATGTTTGAAAAACTCAATTCTGGGAATAAATGTAAAAGAAAAATATGTGACCATGGATGTATAACACACACACCCACATACACACACACACACATACATACACAGAGCAGAATATTTAGTTTCAGTTTTGTTGTGAGAATCCTAAAGTACTCAGAAGGAAGGAGAGTAAGTGCTTTGTATTAATTATGGAACCAGATGTAGAAACAGTAAGACTGAAATGACAATTTAGCAGATTTTGGTTAGAAAATTAGAGCATAGTAAGAGAGTGAAGGAATAAATTTGGAGATAAGATCTGAAAGAATTGGAGATAAGATCTGAAAGAATCACTGTGAAGAATATTTAGTGCTGAAGGGTCTTTTATAAAAAGTATGCCCTGCGGGCACCTGGGTGACTCAGTAGGTTAAGCATCTGCCTTTGGGTTGGGTCATGATCTCAGGGTCCTAAGATAGAGCCCTACATCAGGCTCCCTGGTAGGTGGGGAGCCTGCTTCTCCCTCTCCCTCTGCTACTCCCCTGCTTGTGCTTGCTCTCTCTCTTTCCCAGTCAAACAAATAAATACAATCTTTAAAAAAAAAAATAAAAGTATGCCTCAACTTGTCTTTATCTGCTGATATTGTACTTTGATATTGTGCTTTAGGAAATTTTAAGTGGGTAATGTTTCAACTTTTATCTCTTTTTGTCTCTCTTTATGTTATATTATCAATATATCAATATATTGATATTATATATACATTGATATCAATATATATATTCTAAGAAATATTCTATTCCTCTAATAAGCTGAATAGACATAGTTTCTCTGCTAAATAGTTTCCTGATGAATGACTAAGACTTTGAAGCCCCTGAAAAGGAACTGTCTCTACTTTTTTTCTTAAGTGTCCAACCCAGGTACTGCTGGAAAAGTATCCATGGAAACAAGATATATTGGCTTCTTTGATTTCAAAATGCAAATAGCATTAGACTTATTCAGTATGGGAGAACAATTAGGTTAGCTTGAATCAAACAAAGCTTCTTTCTAAAATATCCAAATATACTAAAGGTATGAAAGTGTAAGAAAATATTACTAGAAAAGTCTTCTAGAAATAATTTTTTTAACTGCTGAATTGATATCGTTTGCCAAGAATTAACTAACATTGTGATTAGATATGATTTTTTTCAATTTCACCTGGACTTCATTTTTTAATATTTGATTTAAGATTTTAGTAGTTTTACTAAGATTTAGTAGTTTTACTAAAACTACTGTCATAGAAAAAATTTGTTATTGATGAATCAAAATTATTATAATCAAAAACCAAAATTAATCAAAAAACACACACCTAAACCTATGACAATATTTAACATTCCATCTATATTTAACTAACAAAAGGATTAGGAAAATTTTTTTAAATATACTTTAGTTAAGTCAGTTATCTTTGAACTATCTTCAGAAATGGCCAGTATTCTTTAATGTGTTTTCTTCATAGATCTAAATAATCTTAATTGTAGGAAAAAAATTAACATATGAGTTCTCAGGTTACTGTGGTTAACTACAGTTCCTTGAAATTTGTCATTTATTATAAAAACAGCTATAATACCATCACTAATTATTTAAAATCAATGTATGCTCTTCATCATATGAAATTTTGTCATTGCTTTTCATTTCATTGCTTTTAATTAATTATGTGCAGAACACAATAATATAGTTATTTTATCCTTATCTGGCAGATTAGAAAACACTGTAAGAGACTGAAATACCTAATTATGGACAGAGCTGAAACTTAAGCCTAGGTCTTTTGGAAACTAATGGTGGTACATTATCCATAGCACTAATTGAAAACATTTCTCGTGGGTTTTTTTTTTTTTTTTTTGGCCTGACCTAAGGAATAGGTTAATAACACTGTACAGACTGATTATACCTACTCATAAAAGTTAAGTGAGAGTATCCTCAACATGGTTTGAAAAAATAAGATTAATTTTAAAACGTCAGTTATACACAGGTTACACTGTGTATACCCTAGGTATTTGAGAGTTATACAATTGAATATTGTGTCTCTATGTATTGGAATTTCATGAGTTAGTAAAGGAGACAGAAGTATATAAAGCAATTACGGCACAAAGAAGTATTTATAATAAAGCTGACATAAACAATGTATATGGAAGAGTCTGTATTCATCATTTTAGTTGATCTGTATTATAAAATATAGGGCGCGCATTTTATTATTGCAAATTTATATATTAAGCACCATTTCTCAGAGTTTTAAAATGAACTAAGGTTATACAGCTAACAAAATATGTGGCCATCACTCAAATACATAATGTCTGTTGCAGAATTCCAGTGCTTTCTACTATGCTGAATTGTCACGTCACACACATTCTTAGGATGTGACAATCAATTTTTTCTAACATGATGCTCATCTAGTGTGGATTATTTATTTTACAAATCAATGGAATTATAATTTTGACATTTATCACTATTTTGAATTAAGGAATCTGTTAAAATTGTTTTGAAATGTTTCTATTCTAGAAACTTGATTTAATTTCTTGACGTTATCAGCATGTTATTTCTTTGAATAAAGATAATGGTTTTTAAATCTGAGTAGGCTACTTTTGTTTGGAAGATTTATTTCAGAGAACACTCATGCACCCTCTAGTGATCCCACGTGAGTGGGATAGGAGAGGGAGAAGGGGCAGAGGGAGAGGGAAGCAGACTCCCTGCACAGTGAAGAGCCCCACATAGGGCTGGCTCTTCAGACCCTGGACATATGACGTGGGCCAAAACCAAGAATATGCCAGTTAACCCACTGAGCCACCCAGGTGTCCCAGCAGGCTGCCTTTTTTTTTTTTTCTTTTTAACTTAAATTCAACTTAGTTAATATATATTGTATTATTGGTTTCAGGGGTAGAATTTAGTGAT
Organism: Mustela nigripes; assembly: GCF_022355385.1. Classification (NCBI taxonomy): domain Eukaryota; kingdom Metazoa; phylum Chordata; class Mammalia; order Carnivora; family Mustelidae; genus Mustela; species Mustela nigripes. The sequence goes on from NC_081571.1 coordinate 59,199,905, forward strand.
TCATCACTTACATGTAACACCCATCACTCATTACATCTTATGTTCTCCTCAATACCCATAGCCGAATTATCCCATGCCCCCACTCCCCTCCTCTCCATCAACCCTCGGTTTGTTTTTTATAGTTAAGAGTCTCTTATGGTTTGCCTCCCTCTCAGTTTTTATCTTATTTTATTTTCTCTTTCCCTCCACTATGTTCCAATGTGTTGTTTAAGCTTTATGTACTATTTATTATTTAATTAAAACCATTATAGTTAACTCAGTTTTAAGAAGACTCTCCAGAGCTTCTTTGTACCTCTGATTCTACTGCTCTGTTTCTTCTAGTGTGAAAAGAGTAAGTGTAACAATTCTATGTACTAAAAAGACTTTTCTGTATGAGACCAGTGGAATGAGAACTTTTGTTTTGTCACTTAGTAATTTCAGATATTTGACTTAATATAGTTAGTTCCTAACCTGCTTCCAGTAATTCATATAATGTCTCATAGTTCAAACACTTTTGGCTTTTTCCATTTTTCCTCACTTACTATACGTGTTTTACACAGCTAGATACAAATTGTCAAATTAAACCGATTGTCCTTATGAATAACCCTAAAAATTCTTCAATAAAACTAAAAAAGATTTTTGAGTTACCCTTTTGATTATCTTAGCTGATTTATTTTAACAAAAGACTGTTCAGGCTTTCCTTCACTCATATATTAAATAATTATTTTCTCTATTGGAATGACATAATCAGGTTTGTTTCTAGGCCAGGGACATGGATACAAACCAAAAATACTTTTATTAGATATTTACATGAGATTTTACCATTTTGAAGTTAATAAGTGAATCTGTCATAATTTCATCGATTCTGATAGAAAACATAAGACACTTGGTTCAGAGATAAAGGATTTTATTATAGCACAGAAAGAAGCCTGAGCCTCATATACATAAATACCCCTCTGCCCCTCCAAAATCCCCTAGTAGTGATGCAGAGGCAGACCCAGTTGCATATTACAAATTCAGTGTTTTGTCACAGTGAGGAAGCTTGATTAGGAAACACCAGTGTTATAAGGTACTGCTAGAAAACATCACCTTTGCTTAGGAAGAAGATACTACTTTTATTATAATGGTAAAGAAAAAAAAATCCATATTTCTACTCATATATAGCCCTAAAAGATTTTGTTTTACTTTAAACATTGTATGTGGTCATCCACTTTGTGTTTAAAATTATTCAAAGTAAAGATGTGCATGGAATCATATGCATATTCAAAAGGTTTGGCTTATTGGTCAGTAATCAGACATGAGAGAAATTGGGAGATGGATGATTTTCAGTGGTCCAGAAAAGATATATATGGGCAGACCTGCAGTACTAGTAATACAGTGTATACTTTTCATGTCAAAAGCATTTCCTGCAAAAAAAAAAAAAAAAAAATCGTTGTAGAACACTACTGAGCTGTATGATCAAGTGACTTTTCCAGCCACTGTCCTTGACATTGATCCTCCTTGTATCTATGAATGAAGTAATCACTGGGGTGGAGGTGGTAGCTATGTATGGGTTTAACATTGAGGGATTTTTATTCTTTAAGGCTTTATTTCCTGTCACTGAGAAAGGTCCAAACTCTCAGAAGACACTGAAGTTAATTATACAATGCCTCATGGAGAAAAAACATCCATTTGGTGCCAATTTGATTATGTCCAACTCATTGAAATCTAACAAGGGCACCAATATTGTGACTAGGATTGACAGGTATTTCTGAAGGGCCTGTGCCAGTGCTCATTTCCACTGGCTCCCTGTGTTTCATTTGCTGATTTGCTATTCTTTATAACATAGCCTTATACCTTGAGGCTTAATAGCAAAAACTGTGTCAATTTTTGTACATGACATAACGTGTACATCTTTCCACATACCAGGTTATCCTTGCCCTTGACTTTCTTTTCTGAATAGGTTGTACTTTTTTTTTTTCTAGTTAGAGTAATTACCCAAGCAAAATCTAGCATTTACCCATCTCCTCCCTTACCAAATAAAATTTTATTACTCTCTTGGTCATCCTATAATACATCCAACATATCAAAAATCTTGTTCATATAATTTTGTTAACCTTTTTGTTAATTTTAAAAATTATGAGTGGATCATCAAATTTGAAGATATATTGAAGAAAATATAAAACATGAAAATAAGAATCAAGAAAGTACATGTGGAGGCATATAAACTCTATTTCTATATTTAATATAGCTAAAATATTTCAATGACTATTGAATATAAACCATATTTCTATATTTAATATAACTAAAATATTTCAGTGAATATTGAATATTCAATGAAACTAAAATATTTCAGTTTGTACCTTTGGAAAGATTTTGTAATATAAATTCACACATAAAGGAAGTGATGTATTAGAAAACAAAAACTAAACACTATTAGGAATTAAAACATGATTGTTTGAAAAAAACAAAAATACTCCATATAACTTTGGAAGACACACAATCAATTCTCTTTCATAAATGGAGATGCTCCCCAACCCCCAGAAAAAAGAAGTAAGCAAATGAAGAAACAGATGAGAGAAAGGAAAAATTAAAAGGAAGGACAGGTAGTCTATCATATAACTAATAAGAATTACAGGTATGTAGAAGAAATTGTGTGAGAAGAAATTATGAAAGCAGTCGAAGGGAAGATAATAAAGTCTCTTTAAAAAAACACACACAGAATTAAACTATTAAATATAGGTCACTGGTTCCACATGCCTTTGAGGAAAGTTCTGCTTTACTTGTTCTGTTTCAGTATAACTGATACATCATATCCTCTTGGTTTCAGGTGTACATCATAGTTGTTCAGTATTTTTGTATATTATGAAATGATTTCCACAATAAGTCTAGTTACCATTTGTCACCATACAAAGTTATTAAAGTATTATAAACTGTATTCCCTAAGCTGTAAATTACATCCCATTACTTACTTATTTTATAACTGGAAGTTTGTGCCCCTTAATCCTGTCTTCCAAATCCTTCCATCTCTAGTAACTAACAGTTTGTTTCTTATATCTATGAGTCTGTTCCTGTTTTGGGTTTTGTTTGTTTGTTTTTTAGATTCTACTTATGAGTGAAATCATATGGTATTTGTCTTTCTCATGCTTATTTCATTTATAATACCCTCTAGGTCCAGAGGGTATTATAAATGAAATAAGTCAAGATTTCATTCTTCTTTATGGCTGAGCAATATTCCATTGTATATGTTTACCACATCTTTTTTTTTTTTTTTTTAATCCGTTCACCTGTTAATGGATACTTGGGTTTTTTCTATATTGTGGCTATTGTAAATAATGCTTCAATGAACGTGGGGGTACACATACCTCTTTGATTATTTATGTTTTCTTTGGATAAATACCAGAAGTGGAATCACTAGCGTTATGCATATGGTAGTTCTATTTTTAATTTTCATAAGGAGAATATTTATATAAAACAACCAGCCATATTACCAAGGAAATTATCAAAGGGAGGCAAAAATACTCAAAGTAGTGAAATCAATGAATTATAAGCCAAGAACCTTGAGTTCAGACAAAGAATATTTTAGGATAAAAGAAGTATAAATTCTTAATTTATACTAACTACAATTATACTATTATACTTCTAATTTTAATTTTTCTAAATATGATGAACTTTTTTCATTTGTTTTTTAAAAGTAGATTTAAACGAAGGTTTACATGTTACAATACATGAAAAAATATAAGCATGCTTTAAAAATCTGAACCTGTTTGATATTTAAGAATCATGATTATTTGATGAACATTAATTTGGCAAATAGGCCTTTATGAACATTCTTCATTAAGTGACTGGTATTATTTTTAGGCAACATTGATTTTAAATTATCATGTCTTTTTTCGAACATCCTACTATATATAAACTTATGGTGGCTGTTGGCTTCATTGTTGCCTAGTGACCCACTCAGAATTAAAAAAAAAAAAAAAGCTTATTAAAGTTCATTTACCACATATTAATTCAAGATGACCAATAAATATATTCCATAACTATTGGGGCAATTCTAGATAGAGTAACAATAGTCTTTCTTTTCTTTCATTGATTGTTTGCTGTGAATATTCCTGGTGTATTATTTTAAATACGCTCAAAATATTTCTGCCTTCACTTATGTATTTATACTGGTAAAAATATCATTGCCACAGCTAAATGGTAACTGGTGTTTACTCTCTCTTCCTTATGGTCATGTGCAAAGTAGCTACCGTTAATGAAAATAGGAGGAACACTTACAATTTGCTGGCCAAAGTGAAACAATACAAAACAAAAGAAAAACTCTTTAAAAACAAACCAAAAAATTATTTAAACTAATCATTCCATCTGCAGAAGCTTGAATTGATTTTTTTCTAAAAGAACAACACTTTATTTTTAAGTTGCTATTAAGAAATTATAGTTGACTATTTTCTCACTCAAAATTATTTTAAAGAGCATGCTAATGTACTTTCCTTAAGTGAATTTTTTTGGTATGTATAAAGGAAAAACAAATTTTAATGACTAGCAAACAGCATGAGAAGCTGAAACACAAATGGGAAAGAAACATACTTTGGAAACTAGCATAGTTTATCAAGTAGGAGTAACAATAAATATAGAATTGTTGTAGGAGGAAGCCTGGGAACAGTTAAAGAAAAATGAGTTAGGATTTTCAAAATAAAAAAGAATAACATGCATTTGAAATATTTAAATTACCAAAGAAGGATAAACAAATTTGGTTTTACTTTTTTTGAATGAGGACAGAATTTTGATAACATCTGTTCTTATTTTTACATTAGCAGTTGTTTTATTTTTTTCTTTTCTAATGTGCAAAAATTCCTATTTGGCATTGTGAATCAGTGATATTAAAAAAGTCCTTTAAATTTTCTCTTCTTCCTTTTCCTTCTGCTCTTTTTATTCCAATCTCTGTCTCCTTCCCTTCCTCCCTCTCCTTCTCTTTCCCTCTCTCCTTTCTTCAGTGGTATAAAAAGTACTTTGCCTGTGGGATACCTGGGTGGCTCAGTCTATTAAGTTTTTGTCTTTGGCGCAGGTAAAGATCCCAGGGTCCTGGAATGAGCTCTGCATCAGGATACCTGCTCAGTGGGGAGTCTGCTTCTCTCTCTGCCCCTCTCCCCCGCCTCTCACCCCACCCCTTGTTCTCTCTCTTTTTCTCAAGTAAATAAGTTCTTTGAAAATAAAATACTTTGCTTGTATATCTTTAAGAATTATTACAAATGTTGGATGTCATTAAATGTTTCTTAATAACTTACACATGAACTCATCTATCATTAGATTACTAAATTACATAAATAATACAGGAAAATATTTTTATTTTTCAATGTGTATTTTGATGTAAACTGATGGGATGAATCTTATAAAAACATTCTGAAAATCAAAGAGTTCTGATATTGTAATTATGCAAATTACCTGCTTTATTTTTTCATTTTTTTAGAAGATTTTTATTTATTTGACAGACAGAGATCACAAGTAGGCAGAGAGGCAGGCAGAGAGAGAAAGGGGGATGCATGCTCCCTGATGAGCAGAGAGCCCGATGCAGGGCTTGATCCTGGGACCCTGAGATCATGACCTTAGCTGAATAGAGGCTTAACCCACTGAATCACCCAGGCGCCTCTACTTTTTCATTTTTATTTGAATAGCTACAGAATTATATCTTGTAATCTCTACTAATAGTTTTACAGACATTATAGACAATTTAATAAAGTACATATGACATCTTTTTCTTTTTAACATATAGTGTATTATTTGTTTCAGAGATACAGGTATGTGATTCATCAGTCTTACACAATTCACAGCACTCACCATAGCACATACTCTCCCCAGTGTCCATCCCCCAGTCACCCCATCTCTGCCACTCCCCTCCCCTCCAGCAGCCCTCAGCTGTTTCCTGAGATTAAGAGTATCTTATGGTTTGTCTCCCTCTCTCGTTTCATCTCATTTTATTTTTCTCTGACTTCCCCTATGAACTTCTGTCTTGTTTCTCAAATTCCTCATATCAGTAAGATCATATGATATGATAATTGTCTTTCTCTCGTTGACTTATTTTGCTTAGCCTAATACCCTCTAGTTCCATTCACACCATTGCAAATGGCAAGAATTCTTTTTTGATGGCTGCATAATATTACATTTTATGTACACACACCACTTTTTTTTTTTTTTAAGATTTTATTTATCTATTTGACAGACAGAAATCACAAGTAGGAAGAGAGGCAGGCACAGAGGGAGGGGGAGGCGGGCTCCCTGACAAGCAGAGAGCCCAATGCAGGGCTCAATCCCATGAACCTGAGCTGAAGGCAGAGGCTCTAACCCACTGAGCCATCCAGGCGCCCCATGCCACTTCTTTTTTATCCATTTGTCTATTGATGGACATCTAGGCTCTTTCCATAGTTTGGCTATTGTGGACATTGCTGCTATAAATATTGGGGAGCACATGCACCTTTGGATCACTAGTTTTTATTTGGATCACTACTTTTTTATTTACAGGGTAAATACCCAAGAATGTAATTCCTGGGTAGTACAGTAGCTCTATTTTCAATTTTTGAGGCACCTCCATACTGTTTTCCAGAGTGGCTGCATCAATTTTCATTCCTACCAACAGTGTAGGAAGTTTCCCCTTTCTCTGCATCCTTGCCAACACCTGTTGTTTCCTTACTGGTTAATTTTAGCCATTCTGACTGGTGTGAGGTGGTGTCTCACTGTGGCTTTGATTTGTATTTCCCTGATGGTGAGTGACATTTAGCACTTTTTCATGTGTCTTTTGGCCATTTGGATGTCTTTTTTGCAGAAATGTCTCTTCATGTCTTCTATCCATTTCTTGATTGGATTATTTGTTCTTTGGGTGTTGAGTTTAATAAGTTCTTTTTAAATTTTAGATACTAGCCCTTTATCTGATTTGTCAGTTACAAATATCTTCTCCCATTTTGTTGGTTGTCTTTTGGTCTTGTTGACTGTTTCCTTTGTTGTGTAAAAGCTTTTTATCTTAATGAACTCCCAATAGTTTATTTTGCCCTTGGGTCCCTTGCCTTTGGTGATGTTTCTAGGAAGAAGTTGCTGAGGCCAAAGGGGTTGCTGCCTGTGTTGTCCTCAAGGATTTTGATGAATTCCTGTCTCACATTGAGGTCTTTCATCCATTTTGAGTCTATTTTTGTGGGTGGTGTAAGGAAATGGTCCAGTTTCATTCTTCTGCATGAGGCTGTCCAATTCTCCCAACACCATTTTTTGAAGAGCTTGTCTTTGTTCCATTGGACGTTCTTTCCTGCTTTGTCGAGTATTAGTTGACCATAGAGTTAAGGGTCTATTTCTGGGCTCTCTATTCTGTTCCATTGATCTATGTGTCTGTTTTTGTGCCAGTATCATGCTGTCTTGGTGATTACAGCTTTGTAACAGAGCTTGAGGTCTGGAATTGTGATGCCGCCAACTTTGGTTTTCTTTTTCAAAATACCTCTGGATATTCGGGGTCTTTTCTGGTTCCATATAAATTTTAGGATTATTTGTTTCGTTTTTTGAAAAAAGTTGATGGTATTTTGATAAAGATTGCATTAAATGTGTAGATTGCTCCAAGTAGCATAGACATTTTCACAGTATTTATTCTTCCAATCCATGAGAATGGAACATTTTTCCATTTCTTTGTGTCTTCCTCAGTTTCTTTCATGAGTACTCAATAGTTTTCTGAATACAGATTCTTTGCCTCTTTGGTTAGATTTGTTCCTGGGTATCTTATGATTTTGGATGCAATTAAAAATGGGATCAGCTTCTTAATTTCTCTTTCTTCTGTATGACATCATTTTAAAACAACAGAAGATATGACTTGCATAGAGATTAGTGAAACTCAGTAGTAGCACCTTTATTTTTTCTTTTTCTAGTCTAATTTTTAAATTCAAGAAGTATTTATTTAACAAACAAATACTTATTCAAGGCCTTGATATATAAATAGATGTTTTGTCCTTTTTAAAATAATATTTTGTAAATATCTTAATAAATGTATTGATTTTAAATCAGTAATATTTAAAAATGTGTTTTATTTTGCTACCTTTAATAAGTTGATTTTTTATCTATTTAAGGTAAATAACATTTTAATATCAGTAATGATTTTAAAAAACTGCTGGGCCTCTTATTAAAGTTACTGGAATTCTGGCCTTGTTTTTCTTAATATTCTGCTATTTTTCATTTCATAACTTTTTTTTTTAAGATTTTATTTATTTATTTAACAGAGAGAGACACAGCGAGAGAGAGAACACAAGCTGAGCGAGTGGGAGAGGGAGAAGCAGGCTTTCCACTGAGCAGGGAGCCCAACTTGGGGCTCAATCCCAGGACCCCAGGACTCCTGAGCCAAAGGCAGATGCTTAACCAACTGAGCCACCCAGGCGCCCCTAATTTAATAACCATTTTTTAATAAATGTATAACTCATGATCTTAAGCATGTATCAATAGTACTTTAAAATTTGGGGACAGGGATGCTTGAATGGATCAGTTGATTAAATATCTAACTTTTGATTTCAGCTCAGGTCATAATCTCAGGGTCCTGGAATTGAGCTCCTTGTGAATCCACCATCAGGCTCTGTGCTTAGCAGGGAGTCTATTTCTCTCTCTCTGTCTTCCTCTGTCCCTACCCTTACTCATGCTCTCTAAGACTAAAATATATAAATAAATCTTAAAAAATGAAAAAATGAAATAAAATTTGGGAACAAACATGATTTTTATTAAAATATCATTAAAAATTGAAATGTTCATAACAAAAACACCAAGTAAAATAAATTTTATATGGTTTATATGATTTATTTATAATTAGTTAAAATTAAATAATACATTTTGGTCAAAATAATGACAAAAATGCTGTATTATTGTTTTATAATACACAATGCACTGGATTTATACATACAAACTTATTTTACCTGTCCAAACTCCTTATGAAGATTCTATTTCTTAAAATTTTGTAGAATAAAAAAACCCTCCCACTGAAAAATGCATATGACTTATAAAATAGATATAAAACTATTATATCTTATAAAATATCTTATATTATAAAATATCTTATATTATAAAATTATATCTTATATTATAAAATAGATATAAAACTATAACTTGTTTGAAAACTCAGAATACTGTGAAGTCAGCCATATTTTGAGGGGCTTGCATCCTGAAATGTGGGGCAGTTCAATGAAACTCATGGTAAACAATAAAGAACTAAAGTTAAAGGGAAAAAAAAAAGGAAAGAAACTCAAAACAAGCAACAAAAACCTAAAACTAAAGCAAAAACTTTAAGGGCAGCTGGAGAAAATATTAATGAACTTCAAAGACACATGCAGATTATAACTTGACTTTTGATATAATGATGGTCTAAAAACAATTGAATGTCATCATTAATATGCTGAAATTGAAAACTGCCAATTTAGAATTACCAACCTTTGATAGATAAAATATCTTGTAAACATAAAGAAAAAATTAATTTGTCTTTATATTCTAACACATATGAAAATGTGCTGTTCAGAGACAAGAAATATGCATCTGAACAGAATATAAATTCAATAAAATGAAAATGAAATTAAAGTGAAAATGAAATTTAAAAAGGCAATGAAAATATTTTAGTAAATATAAATGAGTATTATATAATACTCATACATAGTAAATATAAATGAGTAATACATAATACATAGTAAATATAAATGAGTAATATAAATGAGTATTGACCAATAAAATAATATAAAAGTATATATATATTACATGATTTAAAATAATTTAAAAAATAAAAAAGTAAAACGTCAAATAAAACTGCAAGGTGAAAGTAGTCTTTGATGGCAGAAGTAAGGTTGATATGAGTTAAATAAAGTGGTCTACATTTAAGAGAAGTAGTAAAGAACTCTAAGTCTGATAGAACTAGAAAGTGACAAAAAGCCACAATTATATTGCAAGCTACTAACACACTTTTCTAACAACTGATAGATCAATAGTTATAAAAGATAATAAGTATATAGGAAATAAGAACAAGATGCCCACAATGACTAAATAATCATCACAGGCACATTGAGTATTTACCAAAATTGATCATATTTTGATTAATTAAGCAGGCTCTTCCTCCTCCCTCTCTCTCTGCCTGCCTCTCTGCCTACTTGTGATCTCTATCTGTCAAATAAAATAAATAAAATCTTAAAAAAATTTTTTTTGAAATATTTATGTCAATGAATATGTTTTTTAACCATAGTAGGACAGGGCGAGAAATCAATAACAAAAAATAAAATAAGTAAATCCTCTCTGGAAATTAAGCACCTAAAATATTCCATAGATTAAAAGTAAGTGATACACAAATTAAAAAAAATTTTAATTGAGTGATGATTAAGATATGCAACTAAAGGGTGGCTTAGTTAAGCATCTGACTCTAGGTTACAGCTTAGTTTGTGATCTCAGGTTCTGGGATCAGGCCCAATGTCAGGCTCTCTGCTCAGTGGGGAGTTGGCTTCTCTCTCTCTCTTCACCTCTCCTTTTGCCCCTCCTCCTGCTCACATACTCTTTCTCTAAAACTGATAAATAAACCTTAAAAAAAAAATATGCCATGTAAAACTTGTAGGAAGCACATAAAGCCATACAGGAAGGAATTTTTTAAATTTAAATGTACAACTGAAGAAAACAAAGCCTGAAAATCAATGGTTTAAAAATCTAGTTTTGGAAGTTAAAAAAATATATTACATCCAAAGAAAAAGAATGAATAAATTAATAAATGTAAGTGAGGAAATTAATATGATATAATGGAGATACACAATATAGAAAAGCCTAACTCTTCATTTTCTGAAAAGACCAGTGTGATTAATAAATCACTGTGAAATCCATCAAGAACCAAAAAAAAAAAGAAGAAACAAAGAATGATATCAGAAATGAATATTTGTTATCACTATAAAGAATAAATTTGAAAATTAATAAAACCTGCAAACTACTATAAAAGCATAATCTATTAAGTGGGCATAAGAAATATAAAATATAAACCACTGCAGAATTATTAAAAAATTTAAAGCCACTATAAAAAGTAAAAATCCCATGGCCTCATGCCTCGCTAGGTAATTCTGCCATACAATTAAGGAATAATTTATATCAATATTATATAAACACTGTATAACTTGATTTATGAGATCACAGAATCTACGTACAAGAACCTGACAGGACTATTATAAGAAAGGGAAGGTTGATATCTCTACATATTGATGCAAATAACCTAAAAAAAATGTTCACCTATAATTAGTGATTTATAAAAAAGAAGACATCAATAAACTCATGTGCATTCAGTCAGTTCAATACTTCTATCAATCAGTGTTATCTATGAAGTTGATATAATATAGAAGTTACTATGTTCATTGTATGTAAGAGATGGTAAGTACCCTTAACAAGCTAAGAGAAGGTAACCACTTTACAGAATAAAGGTAGTTGCAAATGATCTCTAGCAAATCTCATGCTGAAGGATAAATTATTAAAAGTTTGAGATTCAGATTAAGAATCTAATACCTACTATCACAGTGCATATTCAACATTGTACTAGAGACCTGGACCTGTGAAATAAGGTACGGAAAAGAATGTAAAGTTATTAATAATTTAAATATGATTAAATAAAACTTTTTATTTATAGATAAGATTGTGCATTAATAAAAAATACACAGATATGGATTTAGCAAGGTCACTGGAATATCAGATAATATGCAAAAATAATTTATATTACCATACTCCATCCAAAAAAGAATAGGAATTAAAGAATATCATTAATAGGGGCACCTGGGTGGCTCAATTGGTTAAGCGTCTGATTATGATCCCCAGGTCCTGGGATCAAGTTCTACGTCAGCCTCTCTGCTCAGCAGGGAGTCTTCTTCTTCCTCTCTGTCTGTGCTCTCTCTCTCTCAAATAAATAAATAAAATCTAAATATAATTTAGAAAAAGAATATCAAAGACATCGAGTATATAGGATTAATATTATGGTAGACATGCACAATAACTTAACACTGAAGTACAAAGCATAGTTGAAAAAAAAAAAAGAAAATCCAGTTCAGTGGAAGAATATGCCTTGCTCATGTATTGAAAGAAGTTAACATTTAAAGATGTCAGTTAAGTTGATCAATACAACTGTATTAGGATTCAACATAATCCTAATAAAAAAAGCTAGCTGTTTTGAGGGGGATTGAAATATCTTTCTAGAAATTATATGGAAGTGTGGATGCTCAAATAGCCAAGACACTTGCACAAGGAAAATACAGTAGGAGGTCTTAACTAATATATATTAAGACATATTAAATTACATTAATTAAAAAGAATTTTAAGCAAGAAATCTGATGCAAAATTCTCCATGTTCTGTGGTATCTATATACAAAGTATAACGTTGGGATAAATTAATTGGATGTGTCATAAGCCATTATAGTGATTTACATTTCAGGTAGAGGGGGTTAATGGCTTTTTAGAGGTCTAAGGTGGCTACTAGGATGCTGTTAATATTCTCTTTTTCTATCTGAATCATGTTTATATGAATGAGTTCACATTGTGAATATTCACTGATCCAAACACTTAACGATTTAGGCATTTTTCCATAGGTATATTATACTTCAATAAACACTTTTTTAAAAATGTGTATTAGATATGTATGACTGAATTCACTTTACATATGAGAACACTGACTCAAGCTAAATAATGTTTATCACTGTCAAGACTAGTATTCAATTAGTTTGATACCACCCAGTGTCCATGTTTTTACATAATAATTATTCAATCTCTGGTGAAAACCTGAAGCTTCTTCAATGGAAAAAAAATTAAATTACTTACTTGGTTGGAAACAGAAAAAAGATTAGAATCACAGATAAGCATTAAACTAAATTCAAGAAAGAAGTGGCATGGATTGAGGGTCTGTCCTTCATTTATCCCATATTAAGCCTTTCATGATAAAGGCTGAGGAAATACCCATTTAGAAAAGCTTCCAGGGTAAAATGATCAATGGATTTAACATTGTTTTAGTCTCAGAGTATGTTGTTATTTTGGGCTAAGCTGACATTCTTTTGATTTTTCAAATAAGGATATCATCATTTTCCTAAGGTTCTCCATTCAACTTCGTGTACGGTAAAGATAGTTTATAATCATTGAATATGGTGTCAGTTTTACATGTATTTATGAACATCTGTATTCTAATCTACTAACTTGTCTATATATAGGGGAGTATTTTATTGAAAAGTTCACTTGAAATAATCTAAGTGTTTCATTTTGGTCAATAATTTATCATATTAAAGTTTCACTACAATGTTTTGTTTATGTAAAGTATATGTAGCTTTTTTTAATGCCATGTTAAATTTAAAAAGAAACACATCCTAAGAATATCTGTTTATAATTGACTGAATTTCCAAACCTTAAATAAGCAAAGTCAGAAAGTCATGTTGTAAAGCTGATCTAGTGACTCACATTTTGCTGGGTTTCACTATGAGTAGAATAGCTTTTTCAGAGGGTGGATATTAAGATCAGGGGGCGTTTTATACAAATTGCTACTTTTGATTCCTCCTACACCCAGTGTGACTAAGTGGTGTTACCTTCCATACATTGGTTCTAAAAGAGCATAATGAATTAGTGTACTCAGTTAATGAGATGGTGTCCTCATTCCTCCTCCCCTTAAAGTTTTCCTCAGAAACTTAGGAATAGGGAAGTAAACCTAATTATATCACTTATGTGCTTCTAAAAATGATTTTGAGACTTAAATCTCAATATTTATCAGTATTTGTATAATAGAAAGAACACTGTAATGAATATTAGAGGGTTCCAGTTCTATTAGTAGCCAACACTTATTTGTTCGACCTCAAGTAGAATATTTTAATAACGATAGTGATATAAATAGCATCTAAATTGATGTGCTTTTTAATGTAGTGCTTATTTGTTTTAAAATTTGATGTAGCATCTATTGGAAATTCAGTTTTATCATAACATTTCTACAGATACAGATTTGGAAATGAGTAAGAGATACTATTTTTTCTTCTTAGGAGATAAACCTGGGAAGCCTTTGTTAAGGCTTCTCCTTTTTTTCCTCATAGTATCAGGTCTTCAAAAGATATGGCAATGGATGAGGGCCAAAGTTTAAATTACTCTTAAATAGGGCTTTTGATTTAGAAACCTCAGCCAGTATATACAATTTAACATATTGCTCCAGAGAGTTTAAGAAGGTGGAAATTAATGACTATGTAATTGAGGAATAAGTAAGTATTAGATAGGAGATCTGGAGCTTCTGGATGACATTTGCAATAATGCTTTGGAACTACAAAGGGAAACATCTCATACAGCCCAGCAATTTTGTCTGAGATGTAGACCCTCACCTCAAGTAACTTAGAAGTGCCAGATGTGTTTTTCCTTCATAAATGACACTTTGTTGGATATGATTCCATTCTATCAATATTCCAATATATTGTCCGTTTATTTAGTATTTACTGAATACCTGCTTTCTTTTCCATTCCACCACCAAACAGATGATAGTTAAGTAGGTAGGTAGATATAATTAACATTTATTAACATATTTCCTCAGAATTTTTTGATTAGATAATGAAATCATATAGTAAAAGATTCTTTAATATTTTTTAATTTCTAATTTTTGTTAAGGATACACAATATATTAGGCAAATCATAAATGTTTTGAGAAATGGCAGAAGTAAAACTTAAATCTAAATATAATAATTAGAGTAGCAGGTGAGAATATAGATTGATTTGAAAAGAAACTCAATACTAGTATGTGACAATTTTCATTACTATAGAATAAGTAATTTTGTTGAAAATAAACATGAAGATGAGTAATCTTTATTTTATCCATCATAACATAGTTTACATTTCCACTTAAGAGAGGAATAGTAATTTGCCTTAAAAATTTCCTATGTTTTCAACTTTTTAATGCTCTTTTCTATTAAATGCCATCAAATATTCCAAAATAAGTTAATGCTTTGGAATATATTATTGGAATATATTCTATATATTCTATATTGGAATATAATACTTTGGAATATATTCTTCTTCTTTGGACTATATTATTATATCCAAAATATACTAATTCCCAAATTAATATATTAATATATTCCAAAATATATTAATATAACAATTCTACTAATAATATATATTAATATATATTCCAATATATATTAATATATTCCAAAATATATTAATATAACAATTCTACTAATTTCCTTAGGCAAGTAAAATTCAGACTATTCCCCAAATAATGACATATTTTTCTCATTTAAGATAAATGTGAACCATATGCCTTACATTTTGCACAATGTTTCCATTGCTATCTGTTCAGTAATGAGACATGGATGAGAATGTACTTTAAATTTTATAATACGGACACAATCCAGGTGTAAAGAAGAAGACAAAGTTAAAAGAGGTTATTCCAGTTCAAGATGGCAAACAGGAAGATCAAGAGCTTACCTCCTCTCTTGGAAACACTGTCTACAGCTATAGACTGAACAATTTCCTCCTTAAAAAAAAAAAAATGGTTGCTGAGTGATGACTACCTATTGGACAAATCACATCAAGGTGGATAAGAGAAACTGGGGCACAATTTTGCCATAGAACAACCCCCAGAAATGACCCATAACTGGAAGAAAACTCAAAACCTGAAACTTCTCCCCAAGGAGCAAAGGATTCAAGCACAGGTTTGGACACCTCAACTTTTAAGACCTCCACCTGAGAGATAAGCTCCCAAAACATTTCACTTGGAAAACCAACAGGGCATGTATCCTGGGACCCACAAGACTGTAGCATTCAGAAAGCCAGCTCTTAAACCCCCCCTCTTCCACCTCTACCCCCGACACACACACTCAGACTTACCCATCCCAGGGTCCAGGGATCAGAGGCTGATCCTTTCCAGACTTGAAGTGAAGCATCAATTTATATTAAAGCATCAGCCTGAAGGTCACGCATCTAATTTAACTTACACATTGGGAGCCTTCTGGAACACTCTCTCAGAGTGGAAATGAACAGGTGCTCTATCTTCACCCTGTTTCATAGCACTAATATCTCCCAGAAAGAAGATTTTACATGCATCTGGTGCTTCAGTCTTTGTGACTACCACTCAGACACTTCCTGACTGCCTGACTCTGAAGGTTAGGAGAATTTCTGCCATGGTCCCATGCGATTGTAATCATTGGTATCATCAATCAAAGGAGCTCACATCCATCCAGCGATTTTTGTGGTTGTTGCCAAGAGACACCTCTATATTATCTGGCTCTGTCAGTCAGTGGAGTTTATGTTTGTAGGTCCCAGAGGACTATAAGCAAGAGACAAAGCATTACTTAATATCTAGCACCCCCCAGAGTGCAGCAAGAAGCAACAGACTGAGGAGTTTGGTCTTTTCTTGAAGGAGACCTATTAATTAACCATCATGGCTCTGACCTGATGATTGGGCTTCTAATTAAACACACATCTAAGAGCTGACTGTAATCTTTTCCAGAGGCTTCCAGGAATAGGCACTATTTTCCCACTCTTCCTCACCTCACTCCAGAGCAGCAGTATCTCCTACAAGAAAATTTTACATGCAGGCACTGCCTTGATTTTGGTCTAGTGCCCAAGTTTTTTCAGTTACCACCCAGAAGATGCCCTTTCAGTGTGCCTAGCTGCAGTGACTAAAGGAGCTAGCATTCCTGAGTCCCATGGGATTTTGGCAATCAAAGAAGTAGTTCTTGGCAGGCTGTTACACACAGAGCACTGCACAGACAGCAGACTGAGGAACAAACCTGTCTTTCTGTACTAGGAAGCCTCTTTGCTTATTCTGAAGTTTCCACCTGAGAGGCAGGCTTCAGGTTTGGCACACATCTAGTGGACTACAGAGTTTTCTTTCAAGTAGTCTAGTCTGTGGACACCATCTTGGCGTGCTCTCTGTGCTTTGCTTCAGCTTGCCAGTATCTCCCAGAAAAACGCTTATCTGCTTAGCTTCAGTTTTTGTCTTTGCCACCCAAGAACACTGCCAGATTGCCTGGAAGGCTGGGCTTATACTTGCAGTCCCACAGAACTATATAAACTTGCATGCTTTTAAAAGCTGCTGCCTGAGTGTCTGGTTATTGGAGTGAAAGTGGTCATTTCTATGATAACCTCAGTCTTTCACCATCAAATGATCTGTACACATAATTCTTGCACGGAGAACATACTTAAACTTCCTGAAGAAAACCCAGCTGTATTTTACTCGTACATTATCTTGTCCACATGATTCAGAAAGAAAGAAACTGAATAAAAAACACGCAGACATATATACATAAATTACATTTACATATACATACATGCACACACACATGCACACACACACACACATCCAAACATATAGGCATAAAGGGTTTTCTTAGGTCAATATAGATAATATGCCATAAACTGAATTGTATAATTAATACAGCTTCAGCATGAGACACATTAAAAAGAAACCTAAGCAAGTTAATTGCCTACAAAATAGCTGTGTTTTGAAGTATATCTGATAACATGAACCTGGCTGGAAAGAGAGCACCTTCAAATCTACCAGGCCAAAGTCTTTCCCACTGGGACAACATCAGAATCGTTAACATCATCAAACTAAAAATAACACTCCCTGTTAACTTGTTTTGGCTTCTCCAACTCTAGGACTCCAAAAGCCTTTGGGCTGGATCTCTCATCTATCCCTTTCTCTGCTTACATTCTAAAGAGATCCAGCCCAAATTTATCTCTTTCAGAGGATTTAGCTGAAAACAGCAAAATGCAGCCAATGTATAAGCATTAAACATTTTTCTAGAATTTTCTCATAACAACAGCTTTGGTTGGAATATATTCTGGCTCTTACGATGGAAGAAGTAAAACAAGTCATTCTTATGCATATATTTTCTTCTTCTTCTTCTTCTTTTTAATCTCATAAAAAGAGTCATCAGTTTTCCAGTCCAATGTCTCCAACTCTTTGCTGCCTGTTGACTGTCCACTTCTGTTAAGCCAATACCAAAATTTTCAGGTTTTGTTATATGCATCGATCTACTTTAAGATACAACATTCCCTGTTGGGAGAAGTTAAGTTGAACTGACCATGACACAAAGTCTAATATAAAGAGTGTATTTTTTCCCAACATAAAAGCCATGTGAGTAGGCTATAGCTAACAGAGTGGCATCAAGATTGTCATAGAAAGAGATTTATGCTAGCTTGTTCCCAACGAAGCTCAGATGTGACTTTTGACTCCTTGTCCAAGATTGTTCTTTAATCCCCAAATATCGTGTTTATACTCCAGATAATGAAAATGAGGATGGAAAACAAAAAGTAAGGGACCAAATACTAGTTATTTCTAGAGAACTTTCCCAGAAGCAATATTTCTATTTGTTAATTGAAATTTCACTCTGTGTGAGATGACTCAAAGGAGGACGGAAATGATTCATTAGTCCAGCTATTCATGTGCCCATATAAGTTTTAGGGTTTCTATCTCAATGTAATAAGAGGGCATAGATGCTAGGGGTTAAAAATCGCCTTTGAAGAAATGAACAGCATAATAATATGGAAATAAGATAAGCCTTAAGAATGATAGTGTACTTGTTGAGGGTGAAGTATCTCTTCTTGGCTGGTCCTAAATAACTCTCAGCCATTCTCTCAGTCACGTCTAACTTGCCTTCTCACCAATAATGCTGTTTTTTAATGCCATTCACACAGAAAAATACATAAAATATATGTTGGAGCACTTTCTTACCTACAAAATGAAGCAGTGGGATTAGATGACCTGAAATTTACTCTAATGTTTGTTCCCCTGTGACTTTCTTTTTTATGAATAATGTTTTTTTGTTATTATTCTAATATCCTCTGAGGACCTAGTAAGTAGGAATACTGTAGTGTTTTTTTTTGTTTTTTGTTTTTTTGTTTTTTGTTTTATCTTTAACTATATTACACAGTAGTGACCCTGCCTGGAAGGTTTAATGGGGTCAATAAATTTTTAATGAACGAATGTGTATTATAGTATGTCTGTGTCTGGTCATAGCTACACCAAACCTCAAATAGAGGTTGGTTTACAAATCCAGGATAGAGTAGTTATTAATGGACAGAGGGAAAACAGATAGTATAGATGATCCTGGACTTTTGAAGAAGTCCATTTTCATAAATGTTTAACAA
The DNA here is from genome assembly GCF_022355385.1 of Mustela nigripes. NCBI lineage: Eukaryota > Metazoa > Chordata > Mammalia > Carnivora > Mustelidae > Mustela > Mustela nigripes. The sequence continues at coordinate 59,218,979 of NC_081571.1, forward strand.
CCAATGATTTCGGTAAAGTACACCTAGAAAATATGAGAGCAAATTAGGCCAAGGAAGAATTGGACTCTCTCTGAGGAAGAGTAAAATTAAATTTAAAACAAATACTAATGTAGCACATGGGCTTGCTAGCTTTATTTAGTTTTCCTTGAAAAATCTATTGACTTGTGTTTACTGTTTTCTCTTCTCAGCCCACAATCTGAGTAACAAATCACCCTCAAATACATAGTCATTTTTTTATATACTTTTAATGAGGCATAATTGATGTTCGGTAAACTGCCCACATTTAAAATGTACAATTTAATCACCTTTAACTGTTAATTTTAGTTTCTATATTTATTCATATTATTTAAAATAAATAAGATTTCAGGACTGAAGCAGATTACTATTAATTACAACAGTAAGTACATTATTTCTTCTTTACTCCAGTTCTTTCCCCTTCTGGGATGAGAGGGAGGCAGAATAATAGGCTTGCATGTATGGGACCATGCCATATGTGAAGACCCCTATAATTAGGAAGCAGGAAGCTTACAAAGGGCAGCTGGCACCACTGTCCTCCTCACCATCTGAAAAAGGAAGAGAAACTCAGTCATTCTTGTGTAGGCAACTCCCCTGGGGAAGAGAAGGAGAAAGTCCTTATTAAATGTAAATTGTAAAGAAATGTCTACAGTGAATAGATAAGACTGATTTCCATTTTATCAACTGGAGTTTTATTGTCCTTTAAAAAGTATATACATAGGGGCGCCTGGGTGACTTAGTAGGTTAAGGGGCCCACTCTAAATTTTGGCTCAGGTCATGATCTCAGGGTTGTGAGATCAAATCCCATGTCAAGCCCCACTTGGAGCCTGCTTGAGAGTCTCTCTTCTGCCTCAGACCCTCCCCCCTTTCTCATCAATCAATCAATCAGTCAATAAAACTATGTACATAGGATCATCCCTATTCAGGTCTCTTGGCTTTTTAATCACTGTCAACTTTCAATGTTTGTTCTTTAATCAAGGTTCCAGTTTCCTTTGTTTAGAAAATCCTTAGTGCAGAAATATAAAATATTTTTTCTGTAGTCTTCCAGTGGCATGTGCATATACCTGTGATACCATCTCAAGCAAGATAAGAAACATACCTACACCCCCAAAGTTTCTACATCCTTTTTTTTTTTTTAAAGATTTTATTTATTTATTTGACAGAGAGATTACAAGTAGGCAGAGAGGCAGGCAGAGAGAGAGAGAGGAAGAAGCAGGCTCCCTGCTGAGCAGAGAGCCCGATGCGGGACTCGATCCCAGGACCCTGAGATCATGACCTGAGCCAAGGCAGCAGCTTAACCCACTGAGCCACCCAGGCGCCCTCTACATCCTTTTTTATAATTCCTCTCTCTACTGCCATTCCCTGTTCCAACTCTGATCCCAGGAAACCTCTGATCTGCTTTTGGTCTACTCTGATCTTAAAAGTATGTGTTACTTTTCATAATGCAGTTATTTTCTGTCTAACAAATTTCATTAAATATGAGATATTTAAATCAGTTACTTCAGTAGGTTTTAATAACAGTAAGCAGATGATGAAACAGAAAATTGTATCCTAGAATGAATTTTAAATCTAGTAATGAATGTGATCAAAATCCAAAGTATGACCTTAAGAATGTATTGCTTCCTTATTATATAAGCAAGCTGTAGTTACAGTGTTATGAAAAAAAGTTCATCATCCATATGAGTTGCATATAAGTGAGAATAAAATTTGAATGCTTTTCTTTCAAAGCTTATTCATGTTTACTTAACTTCCAGTTTCTATTCCTTCAGATTTGTGTATTAAAATGAAATTTCACTGGCTACCTCAGAAAGTAAATGGCTAATGTTAACCAAAAAAAGATGAGGGCGCCTGGGTGGCTCAGTGGGTTAAGCCACTGCCTTCGGCTCAGGTCATGATCTCAGGGTTCTGGGATCGAGTCCCGCATCGGGCTCTCTGCTCAGCAAGGAGCCTGCTTCCCTCTCTCTCTCTCTGCCTGCCTCTCTGTGTACTGTGATCTCTCTCTGTCAAATAAATAAATATCTGTCAAATAAATAAATAAAATCTTAAAAAAAAAAAGATGAGCCAATGAATAAAAAATAAATATTAAGATTTACGTTTATTTTGGATTACCAAAGAATACTTTGACTACGAGACACTAAAAATGTGTCTTTGATCACATGTAACACTGTCCATCCATAGCTTTCAGACAATGGAAAGCACTGTATTCTTTTATCTGATTGAAAATATTTCAATATAGACACTTTTAATTTACTATAAAATATTTCAGAATGAGTATAAGGAAGGGTGTATTTTGGTGTGGCTTGCTTATAGAAAAAATACTTATAGTTCCTGGGTGGCTCAGTCATTAAGTGTCTGCCTTCGGCTCAGGTTATGATCCCAGGATCCTGGGATGGACTCCCCACTCAGCAGGAAGCCTGCTTCTCCCTCTCCCACTCCCCTTGCTTGTGTTCCCTCTCTCTCTGTGTCTCTCTCTGACAAATAAATAAAATCTTTAAAAAAAAAGAAAAAAAATACTTACAATTTGAGATGTTACTTAATTACTTAATATTATTTTGCTCACCTATGGAAATGAGGAATTTGATTTGAAATTATTTTCCAAATTCCCTTGAGAAATTATTATTTATAAAAGTACTTTGTAACTTCAGTAACTGTGGTTTTGTTGATATTATTCATGTGACTAAATACCTATTAAGCATCACAAGTCCCTATGAACATGTGAGCAAAGCCTGTTCCAGCAAAAATATTTTTAAAAATGAGCTCTGATCTAGACAACATAGATACATCTTTTAAAAAAAACTATGTTAAAGGTACTACACATAAAATTTGTGTCCAGTGTCGACCCCCCAAGAGTAGGAGGGACAAAAACAGAATAGAACTCAATCCCACTGTCATTTCCAAAAATAACATGCTGTACATGCACAATTCAGTAAACTATGTTTATCTGTTGTGGTGATGATTACATAGGTATATGCTATATCAAAACACATCAGATTTATTACATTGAGTGTATGTAACTTATTGTGTCTGAAATATATCATTAATATTCCTTAAAAAATAAAACAACTGAAAATTCTTATTTTAAAATAAGCCAGTTCCGTGTAAAACCATAATGCACCACTGCCTTTAAGCTGTATAGTATCATTTTAAAGGGGGAGGAGCAGAAGGAAAGGGAGAAAGAATTTTTTTTATTTTTTAGAGGGAAAAGAGAGTCCATGAGTTGGGGGAGGGGCAGAGAGAGAAAGAATCTCAAGCAGATTCCCCACTGAGTGTGGAGACTAACATAGGACTCCATTCACAACCCTGAAAACCATGGCCTGAGCCAAAATCAAGAGTTCATCGCTTAAGCAGCTGAGCCACCCATATGCCCCTAGTCATTGTTTTCAACATCAAAAAGTTAAAGATATAAAAATATAGTTAGTATTTGGGTGCCTGGGTGGCTCAGTCAGTTGAGCCTCACTCTTGATTTCAGCTCAGATGATGATTTCAGGGTTATGAGATGGAACCCTGTGTCTAGCTCTGTGCTTAGCCAGGAGTCTGCTTGAGATTTTCTCTTCCTCACTATCTACACCTCCCCCATAGGAGCTCACTCATTTCTCTCTCACTATCTTTCTCTAAAATAAATAAACAAATCTTTAAAAATATATATATATAATTAGAAGGGGCACCTGGGTGGCTCGGCATGTTAAAGCCTCTTCCTTTGGCTCGGGTCGTGATCCCAGGGTCCTAGGTTGGAGCCACAGGCTCCAAGATATATATATAGATATATATCTATATATATATCATTAGGTTAGTATATCAGTAATTTGATTCCAGTTCCTTTCTATTTTGTCATTTACATTCACATTCGCATCAATTTTTTTCCAATTGTGTAATTACTATAATCTGTGTAATTTATGATGATGATAATCTGATTTTAGAAATTTACTCTTTAGGTTATTCATTAAATATTTATTGTTTGCTTTAATGTAGCTTTGAAAGCTTTTTTCTACATATGAAGGAAATAGTAAAAATGTCCTACTGATAGGCGTAATATGCCACATAAATTATTACACTAACAATAAGGAAAAAAAAGTTTATACTGTCAGAAGAATAGCTATGTACTGACTCCAGTCTCAAGCTGACAACAAGATACATGGTTTAACAATCTGGAAACTGGAGAGAGCAGCATAAGCATTTGGAATTACGTTAGTGAAACACAGTGAAGATAAGGTATCATATGTTATTTTGGCTTTTAACCAAATTTATAATAATTAGCATTACTAGTGTACTGAAGTAGAAATATATGCCTGTAGGAAAGAGTGTGTTTGTGAGAGATAGAGAGAGAGAGAAAGTAGGAGAGAAGGAAGAAGAGAGAAAGCTTGGTGGGGGGAAGAGTTTGAGAGGGACATTGATTTTATTTTCTTTCAGGAAAATTATTTTGGATCATGTAGTGTTCCTGGAGTGAAAAAAGTTTGAGAATTATTTATACCAGCAGAAACCAGGACATCCTAAAGAGAAAAGCAAATGACTTTATTTGAGGTGTGGTTTTTTTTTTTTTTTTTTTTGAGAAAAAAATGCAAAGGTTTCATGTGCTAGTTGGCATTAAATAAAGTATTTTAACAATTTTGGATCTATTATTTCTTGATTGAGCCCCTTTAGAAATAAAATGTCTGTTCAATTTAAATTATCTAGCAGAAATTTTTCTGTCAGAATGAAGTGGAGGTGGGAGGTTTTCTTTCTTTCACATGGCCCATTTTGAAAGCTCACACTTTGTGAATGTTGATATTATTATTCACTTGCCAAATATAGCACCTTTTATCTAAAGTGGATAATACATATTAAAATTCTTAACAGCTGTGTGAATTTTAGCAAAAGCAACCTTAATGTGACAATCAAACAATATAGTGTACAATCCAGTCTTTTAAATTCATTTTCTTGTCAAACACTGGGTGACATATATGTCATATATGCACATTTTGTTTCAAGAAATGTTTGGAGTGTGTCATCTAAGCACTGGATTTGCCATGTCTAGATTCAACGAATTTGAGGTTACACTCTCAGCTGACTTGAATTTGATTAACTTATTGTATTTCATTTTTTATTGTAATATGAATGAGAAAATCACTTCAAGATTTTTCCGAAAATCCTTTAAATATGATTGCTCCGTTTTAAAAGATAATAAATATTGTAACTTTTCTATTGTTATTGCCTGAACATTTTCTCATTTTAGTACCATTTACTAAGCTTTGTCCTGAAAGAAAAATACAGACAGAGGTGACTGATCCATGTCAAATGAATTAGGTTTAATTTTTTACAGAATAGTACTTTATTAACCATTGGCAGGTCTTTCTAATATTTCCATTCCTGTTTAGTAATTAAAAGATGAAACCTAAAATTCTTCATTTCTAACACACTCTCAATCTCATGGTCATGGTCCATAGATCTCATATTTCATAGCGTATTAGGGAAAGCAATTCTTCTTATGAAAGTATTTCTACAGTGATACATCCCTTGAGAACTAGAATATGTGTCATTTAAGGAATTACAAACAGTGGTCATTTGTAGAAAGCTTTTTTTTTTTTTAACCTCATAATGCAACTAAAAATTAAGTTGTTAATTATGGACATTGGGGAGGGTATGTGCTTGGGTGAGTGCTGTGAAGTGTGTAAACCTGGTGATTCACAGACCTGTACCCCTGGGGATAAAAATATATGTTTATAAAAAATAAAATATTAAAAAAAAAGAGACAACTTTCTTTTGAGTTTTGGAAGAGTTGTTCATGTTTATTTTATTAATTTTGGCTACTAATGACAGAACCTACTAGACTTCCTCAACATATAGGCAAAGACAAATGTGAAGGATTTTATTCCCTTGAGTAGTCCAGTTATTACTTTAGAACAAACATAGATTTTAATTTGTAATAGTCTAAATGATTCAGTAGATGGAACTTTGTTGTTCTGAATTATCTTCATTCCTCCAGTGGTGTATTAATATCATCTAATATTTATCTTCAGTCTATGTTATTATCTCATAATCTCCTGGTTTGGGGATCTCCCATATAACTGATGAATGTGGTAGAAGTTTTATCTCTTGAACATGCATTAAGGTGAAAGATGTTTATCTGGCATGTCCTTATTTGGAATATATTTTTCATTTTTCATTAATTAAGATAGATATAAATTCTCTCTACATTTTGCAAGAACTAGGGACTTTATCTTTGAAGATTCCATCCCCAGTATCTTACAGGGGTGAGGCTACCTTTTCTCATCTTTCTCTATTTCATTTATTATCAGGTGATCATGAATGTCTTCTTTAATTTGCTTTATATTGAACCATTTTTAAAGGTTAACTGCCTAGGGGCGCCTGGGTGGCTCAGTTCTTTAAACTTCTTCATTTGGGGCGCCTGGGTGGCTCAGTGGGTTAAGCCGCTGCCTTCGGCTCAGGTCATGATCTCAGGGTCCTGGGATCGAGTCCCGCATCGGGCTCTCTGCTCAGCAGGGAGCCTGCTTCCTCCTCTCTCTCTCTCTGCCTGCCTCTCTGCCTACTTGTGATCTCTCTCTGTCAAATAAATAAATAAAAATCTTTAAAAAAAAAAAAAAAAAAAAAAAAAAAAACTTCTTCATTTGGCTCAGGTCATGTTCCAAGCATCCTGGTATCAAGCCCTGCATCTGGCTGCCTGCTCCATGGGGAACCTGATTCCCCCTCTTCCTCTGCCTGCCACTCCTCCTGCTTGCGCTACCCCCACCCTCTGTCAATATATAAATAAGATCTTATGTTAAAAAATAAAGATTAACTCCCTAGAGTTTTTCCATTTTTACTGCATAAAATTTCAGCTTGGAGAGTGAGTCATGATTGCTTACATATTACCACTGATGACTCAAATTTTCATCTATTTTTAAAGGCTGGTGTATGTATACACAGTATGATAAATACTATGTTCCTTTATTTAACTTGGTGCTAGTCACCCAGTTGAGGAGAACTTACTCAGGCTAGTTCTCTTGAGTATTATCTGATGTAAATAAAGCATCATAAATCTAGTGCTCCAAGAATGTAAACAACTGGGTTCTAAAAGATTTATTCTACACAAAGGTGATAAAAGGAATGACAGTGTTTTCCTAAGTATATTAAATTTGTTTTCTAAGGAATTTTGTTTTTATAAGCAGATAGAATGTGGGTGTAATTATAGGAAATAGCCATAGCTTTAAAACATAAAAAAACTGCTGTTGAAAATAGTGTCTTATTGCAACAATAAAATTTTCGTAATTAAATATATTGCTTAAGTGGATTAGGGCTATTTCCTCAATCTCTACTTCAATTTTATATGTTATAACTAAAATTTTTTTTAGTCTTAGGGGAATAAATCAAAGACAAAGAATAGAGTTTGCTGAAGGAAAATTGGTCTAGAAAGAAAAATATGGCTAAATCTTGTCAGTATTAAAATACAAAATAAATTTGATAAAAATACTCATAAAATGAACCATCTAGTTCAATTAATTTTGTTGTAGTCTATAAACATACTGTTATAGATTATTAAAATAATGTCTAAATATTTAAGGGCATACAAGCTTATAAGTGAGAAGAAGAAACAGTCATTAAAACACAGTAATATAATCTAGCCTTAGACAAGGGCCATAAGTACCTATCCTGCCTTCAGTGTCCATACTCTGTTTTCAGATATTTGTTTAGCTTTATATCATTTTCCATGGAACAAATCTGAACGCAGTTGAGACCTAAACAATGCGGGGATTAGGGACATTGCCTTCCTAAAAACTTAATTACTAATAGCCTTGTGTTAACTGGGAGCCTTACTGGTAACACGAACTGTCAAACTCATATATTTTATATGCTATATGTATTATATGATACATTGTTACAATAAAGTAAACTAGAGAAAAGAAAATATTACTGAGAAAGTTATAAGGATGGCTGGATGGCTCAGTCAAGTAAGCATCTACCTTCACCTCAAGTCATGATCTCAGGGTCCTGGGATAGAGCCCCGTGTTGGGTTCCCTGACCAGTGGGGAGTTTGCTTCTCCCTCTGCCTCTGCCCCTCCCCCACTTGTGTGCATGCTCTCTCTCTCTTAAATAAATAAACTAAAATGCTTTAAAAAGAGAAAAAATAAATTATAAGGAAGAAAAAATACATTTATAGTACTGTAGTTATTTTTAAAAATCTGCATATAAATAGACCTGCAGAATTCAAACCCATGTTGTTCAAAGTCAACTGTAATTTTATCTACTTGAGTACAAGTATATAAGTTATACTTATTAGCATCTTACTAATATCCACAAACAAATGATGCATTATTAAAGACTATGTTTACGTAAATAGGATGAGGAACTAATTATAAAGATAATGTCATATGCTCAAAATTCAATTATGCATTAAATTTGAGTTAAATTTTCATATTAAGTGACCCTTGGGTCTTATTTTAGGCATTTACTCTCATGTTTACTAAACATTTTTTCTGTTGCATTGACTAGACATTTTATATATTCCAATGTAAGGATTAATCTTAATATGCACATATAACTCCACGCCTAGGATTTGAAATAAATCAGTGTTTGGCTATTATAGTAGAACTAGTAGAAATGCTGTGGTGTTCTTATCCTTTCGTGTTACTTTCCCTTCACAGAGAATGATATCTCCCATACTTGAAACAGTTCATTGCTTTTCTCAAAGTTCAGAACCCAAGTATGTATATAGGATCCGTCAACATTTCATTTGCACTTAAAATTGTCTTGCCCTCAGATAGCATCTTAACTATTTCCTCACTTCCTTTAGGTCTTTACCCAAAGCTCAGCTTTTCAGGAAGGATTTCCAGGCCTTTCTAAAATTTCATTCCTGTTTCCATTTCAATAATTTATGTTCCTTTTTATTGGTATATTTTTAATAACTCATGAAATTTACTTCATATATTGTATATTGTGTATCTTCTCCCCTGAAATGTAATCACTACCAAAGAAATAGTTGTTTTATTTTAGGTATTCTTTTTCTGCAATGTCCAATACAGAGTATCTACTCAGTGGGTATTTGCCCAGTAGATGAGCTTTGAAATAATAAATAAATAAATGAGTGAAACTGAATATCATTCAAGTGCACATGAGATAGACCTAGTACCTACTATCTTAAAGCTTAACTAACTTTTTATCTAATTGAACCATAAGGATATATGACATTATAAATAACTCCAGCCACTTATTTTATAAGAATTAAAATTTTTTTCTGAAATGTTCTGAAATCTTTCCTGAAATAAAAAAATATATTTTCAGAAATATAATTCTATTATATTAAAATGAAATTAATTGATTATATAAATAAATTTTCATATTTTCACTAATTTTGTTTTTATAAAATTATCAAAACTTAGAACAGATTGACTTAGATTTTTCTTTCCTTTACTTTGCCTGCAACTGGAAATCAACTTTAGATGATTGCACATACCTTAAGATCCTGGTAACTTATTGCCAAGAAAACATTTTCAGTCTCAGAATAGTTAACGCACACATATGCTTGCATGTATACACGCAGACACAAACACCAGGCAAGTATTATGTATTTCTTATAATATCATGAACGGTATTCTACTACTATTATAAAAGTATTAAAGAATTCATCATATTTGCATTTGGCTCTCTGTATCACCGTGTATGGATGGTTGTCATTGTAAAGCAATATTATTTATTTTTGGATAGAATAAATTCTGTTTAGCCTGCCAAGTGAAGCAGAAGCTCTCAGAGAAGGAACTAATAAAAGTTCTTCCAAAGTAGAAGTCTAGTAAAGTAGAAACTGTGTGCAATGTTTAGGAATTAGAAAAATAGAGTACTGAAATCAGTTATTTTTTCTTTAACTTTAAAGACTTTGTTTTTCCTTCCAGACATCTTTACTTATTTATTTATTGTTATTTGAATATAGCTGAAACAAAGTGTTACATTAGTTTCAACTGTACAACATAGTTATTCAGCTACTCTATACCTTATTGCTGTACTTACCACAAATCTGTTACCATACAATGCTGTTAAATTACTGATTATATTCTCTCTGCTGTGACTTTTACTCCTGTGACTTATTCATTTCATTTAAGTTAATAATCTTGATAAGAATTATCTGACAATACATTTTTGCTAAGTTATGTAATTTATTTTTATGTGAAATGAATAATTAAATATTTACATATCTATTATTTATAATTAATTAATTACAACATATTTTCATTTCTTAGGGCTGCTATCAGAAATCACTCAGAAATTTATTCTTTCACAGCTCAGGAGGCCAGAAGTAGGAAATGAAAATGTCTGCAGGGCCACACTCCTCTAGAGGCTCTTGGGAAGAGTGTTTGTGTTTCTTCTCTGGTAGATTCAGGTGTTCCTTGGCTTGTGGCTACATCACTGCAATCTCAGCCTCCTTCCTCATACGACCTTATCTTTTTCAGTATATCTGATCTCCCTCTGCCCCTCTCATAAAGATATTTGCAATGGCATTTAGGACCACCTTGGAAAGCCCACAATAGATAAGGAGGGCATTCAAATATAGGAAAGGCCTGACCAGACATAGTCTGAGCAAGATAAGGAGGATGTCCATGCAGAAGCAAGGCCTGGTATTCAGTTTCAGAACCTAAATGGTTGAAGTGAATGTTGGATGAGGTAGTTTACTATGGGCTCTGTTCTTTATAGCACATTTTTCCTGAATATGCCAGAATAACAGTCTTATCCATCTCCCATTAATGAATAATTTTTGTAGCTGCTCATATAGGACTAAAAAAGTCAATCTGGTCATAGTCGGACTACCTTCTGACACCTTCTAAGTTCCTCTGGTGGGGAGGGTGCTTGCTTACTTGCTACTCTATACCAAGTTCGCTGGTTGATCAATAAAGGCTGTTCCCTCAGCCCTTGTTTTCTCTGTTAAGTAACCCACTAAATGTGCATTTGTTATCTGTCCCTCTGTGTAAGTCTTTGAGGGACAAGGGGAGGGTTGCAAGTGGGCCTTAGAAAACTATAGCAAATATGTTAATACTTTGGCTACTGACTTGCTATGTCTGAAGTCTTTCATCTTATATCCAGGAGTCTTGTGTCTTCCCTCAGCATCCATGAAACTGTGGCAGATTAATTTTGTTAGCTTGCAAGTGGAATAAATTACCAGGCACTTCACATTTGATGGAGAGTTTTCATACATGGATTATTTCATCATGAGGAATCAGAGTCTAAAATTGTGTCTGGAATGGCATGACAGAGCAAGTAGAACATCTGTGAGGGGAGAAATCATAGCAAGGAATATTCATGTTACTTGTATTCCTGGGAGTCCAAATGGCAGAGTGACAGATTATCCAGGGGGTACTAACAGTGGCCCCTGTGTGTCAGGTGCCCAGTGGAGTCAAAGGGAGAGAGAGTGACAGCAGTAATAATGGACTGATTAAATACAGGGACATTTATCAAATAATTTAACCGAGTGTATATTCAGGCTGGTCATTGTTGTAGCAGAGTATTAAAATTATGAAAAAGGTGAAAACAAGAATGAGTGGCATTATATTGGCATGGGAAACATCATTGTTAACTCGTGGTTTATAAATGCACATAGATAATTATAGAAATGAATACACATGCAAGCGTATGTTGATATATGTATAAATGTCTGTGTGTATCCTTGCATTCTCTGTCACTGTGGAAGAGAGAGACTTGGATCAATGATTCTCAAATTAATAACCATAAACCCAACCAGTACCATGACTGTGGGAAGAGATCTGATCATCTAGGGTCTGATTATCTAGGGATAGATAGGAGCAATACAAGAGGAACCTGTAACCCTCTGTACTGTCAAAAATAAAGAATGAATCAACTTATGAAGGGATATACCAGAAACCTGAAAAAGTTCCCATTGGCCATATCTATGCAATTTGAGCCTCAAAAATAAAAAAAATGCTTATATAAATTAGAATTCGTTGAACAAATAGGATATCATGAATCCATACTGATATAAATGAAATAATGAGGACACTGAAATTAGATAAGAGGATATGGAGGGGCCCCTGGGTGGCTTACATGATCCAACTCTTGATTTTTGGCTCAGGTCATGATCTCGGGGTCCTGAGTTGGAGTCCCACATCCAGCTCCCCACTCAGCAAGGAGTCTGCATCCTCCTTTTCCTTCTCCTGGTGCCCTTCCCACCACTCACATGAACTCTCTCTCTCTCAAATAAATGAATAAATAGATCTTTAAAAAAAAAGAAAAGATGAGATTGATATAATATTAAGTGACCTCTTACGAACTAGCTAATTAAAAACAGAGAAAAAAAATAACTATATTAGGGAAATCTGGCAGACATCGTATTAATCATCAATCAAAATGAATATTATCAGGGCGCCTGGGTGGCTCAATGGGTTAGGGCCTCTCCCTTCAGCTCAGGTCATGATCCCAGGGTCCTGGGATCGAGCCTTACATCGGGCTCTCTGCTCACCAGGGAACCTGCTTCCTCCTCTCTCTCTCTGCCTGCCTCTCTGCCTACTTGTGATCTCTGTCTGTTAAATAAATAAAAGAAAATCTTTTAAAAAAAAGAATATTATCAATAACAGTACAAATGAAAATTGTGGCTTCTATAGTAGTCCACCATCTAAGGAACATAGCACCATGTCTGCAATATTCCAAAAATATATAACTTATATTATGCATTTTTTGAATATTATCATCTGATAAATCCAATTTGAAGATCATACTACTAAATAATTGGCCTATAAAATTCAAATGTAACAAGACTATGGAACTTAAAGAAAGTCAAACTGTTTCAGACTAAAGAAGACTAAAGATTGACATTATATTGCGTGTTTATTAATTTATGTATTTATCTGTTCAGTGTATCTCCCATTATAAAATTAGCTTGATTTGAGTAGGAGCATATATTCTTAATACATATTTGCTGAATGAAAATATAAAATAAAATTAAATAATCAAGTAACATAAAATAAAGAAGAGAAAAAATAAACCAAAGACCTAACAACACAATGCAGCAATTATTGTAGACTAGATCATTTTTCTATTAAGCACATCTTTAGGATGATTGGTGAAAATTGAAGGGTATCTATGGATGAAAAAGTAATAGTATATAAATATTAATTTTCTTAATGCTGTTATCTTTTTCATGATTTGTAGGAAAGTATTTGTTAGAAGGAAATTCAGGTAGCTTCAGTTTGCAGAAATTGTGTTGCTTCATTAACTAAAGGTGAAGACATAAATATATTCCTTCAAATAATTAGTTAAAATATTGTATTTTTGAAAATGTACCCACCCCATAAAGAAACATTTAAAAAATTTTAATGTGGAAAAGAAAGAACTTGAAAATTTAAGTTTATATTTATAAATGTTTATTATTAAATATTGCATTATGCAATACAATATTTTTAGAGAAGTAAAATTCTGTCTGGGACATGACTGTGTGTTCTCACCAGGAGTCATTCTTGGAGTCTAAATTTGGCTTTTCAATCCTACTGCATTTTCCTGAGTCACAAGTGTGCCTATGATTGTTTTCTTCATTATTATTCCTTCCTGCATATTTGTCTTTATTTATCAGCTTCTTTTTCCTAGATTTTTTCAAGCATATCAATTGATGAGTATCTAACCAGACTGTATCAATATTATAAGTTAAAAGTGAATTATCTGCATCACATGAAATTATTTAAGATCCTTAGCCCTTATTTTCTCCCTTTATTTGTACTTAACTCTGAATCACACAAAAGGTAAAAATGAATTTTAATTATTTTATTTTCTTGTCATTTTTTCCAATTGATTCATATTTTTTTCTAAAAAATATATATTTGTGTGAAAATTCTTCCAAAGAAATATGTTGCAGTTGAAAAAATTGTGAGTAGAACTTTTCTTTTACCAATCTATATTTAACAATGAAAAGAGGGACAATTGACTCTGTAGATATTTGGAAATGCTTGGTACCTAACCAATCAAACTTTACTGAAACCAAAGAGAAATATATTCATTTGGCAGTATTACATGATCGTAAGTGAATATAGAATATTGTAGCTTCTCTAAAGAATGGGCATTATGCAAAAATGAAGTTCAACAAAATGAATAGTGCTTATAGATATCTTTATTCTACCTAGTTTTATAAGTTTCTTCTTAGCTAGAATGTTAAGGCTTTCAAGATGACATTTTCCTAATTTTTTTCTTTAATTCCCATCATCTATTTCACCCATCCCCCAACCCAACCTCCCTTCTGGTAACCATCAGTTTGTTCTGTATAGTTCAGAATCTGTTTCTTGATTTGCATTTCTCTCTCTTTTCTTCTTTTGTTTTGTTTCTTAAATTCTACATTTGAGTGAAATCATGTGGTATTTGTCTTTCTCTGACTAGCTTATTTTGCTTAGCATTATACTCTGTAGATCCATCCATGTTGCTTAAATGTTAAGATTTCATTCTTTTTATGACTGAATAATATTCTATTGCATATATATATATATATATATATATATATATATATATGCAGATAGATAGATCTCCCTATCTTTCTGTCTGTCTATATCTATCTATTCATCTATTTGATATATATCACCTTTTCTTTATATCACCTCTTCTTTGTCCATTCTTCTATCAGTTGACACATGGGTTGCTTCCATAATTTGGCTATTGGAAATAACACTGCAGTAAAAGGGCATGCATGTATCCCTATAAATTAGTTTCTTTTGCGGGGGGTGAATACCCAATAGTGCAATTATTGGATCATTAATTTTACTTCTATTTTAATTTTTTTGAGGAACCTCTATGCTGTCTTCCACAATGGCTGCACCAGTTTGCATCCCCTCCAATAGTGAAAGAGGGTTCTTTTTTCTCTATATTCTTGCTGAAGTTTACTACTTGTGTTTTTGATTCTAGCCATTCTGACAGGTGGAAGGTGATATTTCATTGTTTTTCTAATTAGCATTTCTCTGATGTTGAGCATCTTTTCATGTGTCTGTTGGCCATCTGTATGTCTTCTTTTAAAAATGTCTGTACGGTCTTCTGCCTGTTTTTTAATTGGATTATTTGTTTGTTAAGTGTTGACTTTTATAAGTTCTTCATGTATTTTAGATACCAACCGTTTACCGGATATGTCATTTGCAAATATCTTCTCCCATTTAGTAAGGTCTCTTTTAGTTTTGTTAAATGTTTCCTTTGCTGTGCAGAAGCTTTTTTATTTTGAGGTAGTTCCAGTAGTTTATTTTTGCTTTTATTTCTGTGCCTCAAGAAACATATCTAGAAAAATGCTGCTATTGCCTATATCAGAGAAATTACTGCCTGTGTTCTCTTTTAGGATTTTTATGATTTCAGGTCTCACATTTAGTTCTTTAATACACTTTGAATTCATTTTTGAATTTTTAAAGATCTTTGCCTCTTTGGTCAAGTTTATTCTTGGATATTTTATCACATTGGGTGCAGTTGTAAATAGGATTTCTTTCTTAATTTCTCTTTCAGTTGCTTCACTACTAGTGTATAGAAATGCAATAGTTTTCTGTACATCAATTTTATATACTGTGACATTACTGAATTCATTTCTCAGTTATAGCAGTTTTTTGATGGAGTCTTTCAGATTTTCAAGCCATCTGCAAGTAGTGGAAGTTTTACTTCTTCTTTACCAATTTGGATGCTTTTTATTCATTTTTCTTGTCTGATTGCTTGGCTAGGACTTCCAATACTATGTTGAATAAAAATTCTGAGAATGGACATCCTTGTCTTGTTCCTCATCTTAGGGGAAAAATTCTCAGTTTTTCACCATTAAATATGATGTTAGTTGTAGATTTTTCATATATGACCTTTATTACAGTGAGGTACATTCCCCCTAAACCTACTTCACTGAGGCCTAAATCTTAATAGATCAAGTTAATCCTAATGTTACACAAAATGAGATACAGAATGGAAAAAAGTAAGCTGGAAAGAAACCATCTTTTTGAAAGATGACTAAATCTTGATAATTTTTTACAAACAGTAGGGCCACGGTCATCTTATCGACTTCTCACATCAGTTCACTCTACATGTTCATTTCATCTTTGGGAAGAAGGAATACTTTGCTAGTAATGGGCATAGGAAGGGAGCCCATAAGTAAATGCTTAAAAGAACAAGTTATATCAAATGTCCCTAGACAGTAAACTCTGGGACTTGGAAGAATTCTTTATAACTTGTAATATATTCCACTTTCTTTGATAAACATCTAGAGACAATATATGTATTTTGTTTTAATCAATGGTAACTTCCATTAAATTTACTATTTTGGAACTGGGTATTTTTCCTAATAAGGAAATAAAATAATGATGTAATAGGCCAAATAGTAGTTATACTTGTAGTGAATGTAGTATAATATATAAACTTGCCAAATCACTAAGTTGTATACCTTAAAGTAATATAACATTGCATGTCAACTATACTCAAATAAAAAAAAAATTCCATATCAGAGCCTATCAGTTATTTTAAGTACATTATCAGTCTTCCATTAAGTTGAGGGAAAAAATGTTCACTTTGTGTTTTGCATGGCACTGTGTGTGTATGTCTGTGTGACTGTTAATGTATTATGTATTAGAGACTCTCCATTATTTTTTTTTCCTTCAGGTATATGTCCTATTTTATAAAAATCCTTTTCAAAATGAGGTTCTTTAAAAGAATATAGCATTGGACTCTGTGTAATCAGTGCAGGACACTGCTAGTACCATAAAATTCCTTATTCTATTTCTACCTGTATTAAGGCAACAGCAACATGAATTAGTTTTTATAATAGCCATATTACAATTGGAAATTGCTCTTCACTGGTTTTGTTTATAGTTAAGGCTGTCTTTTTATATACTGGTATGAAAACATGTTTATTATTCTTGTGAAGTTATTTGAGATGTATTAAATTCTACTATTAATGTTATCCTGGGCTTTTTGGACATCACCTAGTATCCTTTTAAATCCTGAATTCATTATCAAGGACATTTACAATAACAATATTATTATGCACTCTATTTTGTTACAATTATTATGGACTCTATTCTGTTTCCAAAATACATTATTCTAGTTTTACTTCTAAAGAAATATTTTTTCTGGAACACTTGTAACTGTAATATAAATTAAATAACATCTTCAAAATTTTGGAAAGTAACCTTGAAAAATTAAAGGAGATCCTTCTACTTGTTATTGAAAGCCAAAGTCATGGGTAGAATGTTCAGTTTACATTGTGGCAATTTCAATATCTTGTTAAAATGCAACAAGAAAAACTGTGTCAGAAAGCATATCTGAATATGCTTTCAAAAAGCCTTGTTATAGCCCCAAAGGTAGACTTCTGATTAAATATATTTTTATTCTTAATGTAATAGTTACAAGAATTTAAGGTAACAGTGAAAAAACATTCTCTTGTGCAATTTGTTTATTTGTGTTTATGTGGCTTTCCAGAATGTCTTCAAGTTGCACTAGGTAATATTGTTGAGCATTTCACTGAAAATTGAAAAAACAAACTTCACAAATTTGTGTCTCAGATTTGGCCTATGCTTATTTAAGTTTATTATTTCTACCTTCTTTTTCCCTAGATGAAATCTTCATGGATTTCATGAAATCATCTGATATATGAATTATTTTCATATATCAGAATTTTCAGAACCTTGCAGCAAAAATTATTTTTTATACATAATGTTGTGATATTATAAAAGATATAAGACTCTTAATCTCACAAAACAAACAGGGTTGCTGGGGGAGGTTAGGGAGAGAGTAGTTGGGTTATGAACATTGAGGTGGCTATGTGCTATGGTGAGTGCTGTGAAATGTGTAAGCCTGATGATTCACAGACCTGTATCCCCGGGGCAAATAATACATTATATGTTAATAAAAATAATTTAAAAAATATGTGGCTGATGAGTCAACAAAGAAATGAGTGAATCTTTGAGTCTTTGTTTCTTATGGGAGAATAAATACATCATTTCTCTGCAGTTACAAGTGTAGAGTTCTTGAGATAGGGATAAATGGAACTTGGGTGGCACTCAATAAATGGTTGTCGAATAAAAAAAAATCTCTATATAGGATTCTAACACATATATTCAGTACTCACTTTATCCTGTGTTTCAGATCTGTGGAGACCTCCAATTCCTTGATCTTTATAATCTGCCACAATGTCACTTGTTTAGTCTTCCTTAACTATTAATCACGGATTCCATCCTTCATTTCTTCAACCTTTCCGAGACTGCTGTCTTTCAGTCCTGTCACCCTTCTTCCAAAGCACAATTTCTGATTATAAATGAAATTACTTGAAGAAATTTTTATCCTTTCTTGACTTAATAAACTGGAAATGATTTTTTTTATAAGACTAGCAAGGGCCACAAACATTTCACTAGGGTTGAAGATTCTAAAGTACTCCTAATGTTCCTGTGTGTGTGTGTGTGATGAGGGTGGGCTATTGTGCAAATCAAATCAACTTATAGATAAAAATTAAGTCTTATCATATTACAATGTTTAAAGCTTTTCATTTATATTTTTAAAAATATATTGAGAACTTTATTTACTTATAGTTTACTTATATAAAGTTTAGAAAGAAAATAGGAACTATGTGTATCCTATTAGTGACAACTCATATAACTAAGGACTATAGTGGGAGGAAAGAATATGGGTGAGGATAAAACAGTTTTCTTCATATTTTTCTCTATAAAATCTATATAATCTCCTCTACTCTAAATTTAACATTTGATTACAGGTTTTCTGTGTAATTAATAAAAAAATAAAACATGAAGAGGGTTTTTTTTCCCCACGTGAGGATATTTGAGGTATTGTGATAACTGCTGTGATCAACATTATATAAAGAAAAAATATCATCTCCTAAATCAGAGAATAGATCTTGTTTTTAGGGAAACATTAGGTAAATCTATTTCAGACTTACATAACACTTTCAGATACGACATAAATAAATGACTACATCACTTATAATAATACCACAATAATAACAATTTAATGAAGAAGAGGTAAGTTTAGTATAAAATCTCTATAAAGGAAAGACTGAGCATCACAGTAAGTGATAAAAACCTATAGTAATTGGCCTGTAAGTGTATTCCCTATAAATGAAATAAATAGAAAGATGCTTATACCATCTACACTTAGAATGCCATACATAATAAGGATGGGTGTTTAGAGAGGATTGCTCTTACTGTTGGTATTCCCCCCAGCCATTTTCTGATATAGCTTTCCACACTAACTGCAAATATCAAACAACCAAAATCATTAGCCGGTAAAGTGTTGTCTTCAAAATGCCAAGAGAGAATTCCCTGTTGAACTTTAGAGTGCTCTAATTCAGTAAGTTCAAAAGTTAATGGATTCATTCTTGTTTAACAAAGGCATGTACAGAAACATACCACTTTTATATACTCTAGTGCCTCAAAATCCACAGTGTAATTATTCAATTGCTGTTAATTAAGGCTGATAACTCAGAAATCAGGAAGCTATATGTTGTCATTGGAAATGAATAAAATCTTGACACTTGCAGTGATGTGGATAGAGCTAGATTGTATTATCCTAAGCGAAATAAGTCAGTCAGAGATAGACAAATACCATATGATTTCCTCATATGTAGAATTTAAGAAACAAAATGGATGAACATAGGGGAAATGAGAAAAAAGAGAGGGAAGCAAATTTTAAGGAACTCTTGACTATAGAGGAGACACTGAGGGTTGCTGGAAGGGAGGTGGGCAGGGAACGAGCTAAAGGGATGATGGGTCCTAAGGAGGACATTTGTCGTGAGCACTGGGTATTAATATGTAAGTGATGAATCACTAAACTCTACTCCTAAAATCAATATTAAACTCCATGTTAATTAACTAGAATTTAAATAAAACTTAAAAAAATAGAAATGAATAAAACTTTCATGTAGACTTCTGTAATAATATCTAAGTTAATGGTCTTATTTAAATTTCATTGACATTTATGACAAACTTGAACTTTTTAGCGAGGGTGACAGGACTGTGCTGATTCCATGCATGTTTAAGGTGTTTTGACTGTTCGTAAAAATGCATGACCTTAAGAAGATAATTTTACTATGCCTGAGATATTTTTTAGTCAATTTAATTCTTTCCTTTTTGCAATTAACTAAATTCAGTTTGCTCATTCATTCATTCATTCATTTATTGAGTATAGTTGAAACACAGTGTTACATTAGTTTCAGGTATATAATAGTGGTTGAACTGCTCATGTTATGCTATTCTCTCCGTAGCTTTAAAAAATAATTTATATATTTTATGTTACTTTAAAAAGTATGTGCATTATAGAATTAAACTCTAAAAAAGTGACACAGAAGAAATTTAGTAACACTTGGTAAAAGGTTAAATCAAAGGAAAATTATTAATTAACCTGAAAAATTATATACATTCATAAATTTTTACCATATGTCTTCTTTTGAGTACACAAAAAATTTACTGTAATTTTGACCTTTAATAATACACATGTGATTTTTCTTAACATAAACTGTTGAAAATAATTCCCACACTGCCTTTCCCACTAATGAGCATACCTCTCCTCTCTCTTAATAACTAAACTAATGAAAGCCAATTAACTTAATGGAAATCACAGCAAAATATTGTCAGGGTAGTAAATCTTCCTCAAAAGTATATTGTAATATTGGGATCTAAAATAAAACTATACTTCCTTAGAATATAACCTTCTATATTTTTCCCTTAACAGTACAGATAATTGAGCTGACTATTCACATAGCAAATCAAAGAGTAAGCTATTCCTGCTACTAAAATCACTATGATTTATGACTGATGGCCAGCCTGATTGATATTCACTCACCTTACTTTTTCCAGATAAATGCTAATTGTGCTAATTGTTATTATTTTTGGAAATGTCTACAATAAAAATTCATTAGTAATATTTTTGTACTTTTAAATATGAAATTATATTTATAAAAAAACTCATCAAAAATATAAAATGATCAATGAGAAAAATAGTGGTTTTTGGTGTTTAGTAAACTAATCCAGGCCTTGAGATTCTTTATAGAAACACCATATAGCAAAAATATGGTCAAATAAAAAAGAAAAATAAACTTTCTATTCAGGTATATATCTAGATATCTTCTTAATTTAGATGCAAAGATACTCAAGAACTCATTCACAGAATCTGCCTCATGTAGAGAAAATATTTAGGATATTTTAAATAGCAATTACCTATAAGAGGAATATATAGTAAATCACAATTTTCATTTTCCCATAAGTATACTGAAGGTTATTTTTATTTACCTTATATATCATAGAATGTAATGTAGCAGACATTCAGTTAATATCATGAAGTAGACTGTGTTAAAGAATGAAGAAAGGTTTTTTGGACATATATGTATATATACATATGTATATTTATTTATAAGTTATTTCCATAATTTAGATCCAAGTAAAATATTTGAGAAGACTTTATAAATATCTTTTCAATTATTTTTACCAAAGGTCCAAACTGTGAAGAAAAAGAGTAGAACTAATTGGCATTTGAGATCCAGTGATGTGATTATTTTGCAATTGTCAGTGAGATGTTTGCAAATTAGTTTGGTAAAATTATAAAACTATACAAAGGTATGTTTAAAATTATGTAAGGATGTGTGATGTATTAGAAAATACTCTAAGATTAATCAACTTATGCATGATATTGAAAAGACACCCAAGGAATTTGAAGAAGAGAGAATGGTAATGTGGAATTGTTATTCAGTTAGATATTGCAATAATCACCTCACTTTAATTCCACTTCCCGAATGACTCATTTCCAACAATTAAAGACATGATGACAGGAGAGAGATCAATTTCACAACAATATGTCTTCAATAACACAGTACTTTTTTTACAATGAGAAAAAGATCATCCAGGGAAATGATAACTGTGCTTCAGACAGTTTGGGCAATACCAACAAGAGATTAGTGATTGTTAGAAAGTAAAAAATTCCCCCCAAACAAATTGTCCCCCAGTGAAACATTGAGTTACTTGTTACATTTGGTTTTGACTAGGAGAAGCTGGCCTTGACATCTGCTATTTTACTGAGCTTATTATTACTCCAGATGGCAACTTCAAACTGTTCTACAGTGTTCCACTTCTGGAGAATAACAATTTTTTGCTTTCAGAACACAAGACCCTTATCTTCATGCCACTGTTTCCATTACAATTTGTTAAAATATTTCATCAGTAAGATTTAAGGATACAAATACAACAGAGATATTGGTAAAGCTTTTGCTAAATCACATAAGTAATCTCAGGAAGCAGGTATTGTTTAAATACTAAAATTGTTTTGTTACAAATGTAGTAAAATCACCTTTTAAACTCTTCTTAGGTAAATAACTCCACAATTTCCTATAAAACGAAAGAAAATAAAGCATAGTACCTAGAAGAAATCTAAAGTACAAACCATAAGTATAAAGAGTAATTCATAAATTCAGCAGATGTCAAATACAGTGTCAAGAAGATGACTCCCCAAAATAAAAGTGTGTCCATACTAATATCTCAGATAATCAGTTGATCACAATTTTCCAGGTAGTTTAATTAATTACTCCTCCTAATGAAATTATGGGGTGCAGCTTCTGTGTAGGGGCTTTGTTTGAAAGGAGGATAATCATGGAATAGGAACTAAATGAAAGATACGACAAATAAGGCACATGTACCTGAAGAGGCCTATTGATGAGTCAGGGTAAGGAGAAAAAGACTGCAGTATCAGTTGATTGGGAATAAGTAAATTTAAGCTGCATAAAATTAAACAAACAAACAAACAAACAATCCTGACATTTGCACTCAAACTGCACTCTAAGAGTAATTGTTGCTAAGCTTGATATCTTTTTCATGAAACTTCTTAAAGTGCTTGTTTCAAATAAACTACTCTCATTCACAGATAAGTAATTGAAAAAGAAATATAAAAGCCCAGCAAATAAAAATGGTGAAAGAAATGCAACTGGTATTTGAAGAACTGGAATGTTAGAGACAGAAAACCAGAGCAAGAGAGTTGGGAGGAGGAGTGAAGACAAAGAGTGACCCAGAAATGTATATGAAAGTCCACTGAGTCTATTGTTAAATAAAAGCATGTGCACCTGCAAAGGGAAGCTCCACAAGGCTACAAAAATTAGTAGGGAGATGTAGGGTGAATATTTCCAGAGTTCACGGAGAGACTTAAGACATCCAAATTCCTATCAGCCAGAGTAGAGATACTTCATTGAATTTCTGTGATATTTAGTGAAGATCTCAGAAAATTCATACATTAATATTGGATCTAACTTACTCCTAGAAATAAAGCAACTCTAAACAGACTACAACATACGTTAAAATGAAGACATCAAATGATAATGCCAATCCACAATTTAATGGCATCCAAATTTCAATAATAGTTTATCCAAAGAAAGATGACAAAATCCACATAATAACCAGAGAGGAATTACCAATTTCAGTATTAAATCAAAAATTACTAGACATTGGGCGCCTGGGTGGCTCAGTGGGTTAAGCCGCTGCCTTCGGCTCAGGTCATGATCTCAGGGTCCTGGGATCGAGTCCCACATCGGGCTCTCTGCTCAGCAGGGAGCCTGTTTCCTCCTCTCTCTCTCTCTGCCTGCCTCTCTGCCTACTTGTGATCTCTCTCTGTCAAATAAATAAATAAAATCTTTAAAAAAAAAATTACTAGACGAAATTTCTACTTATAGCCTTATCAATGATTAATATATGATTTGCCATACGGCACAGAAAAATAATTGGAAAACAACAAAACTGGACAAAATTCATTTAAGAAACCCCACCTCTGTTTCTGACATTGAAAAGCATACAACACAGAATTCTGATTTCTAAGTAAAGGAAAACAAAGTGAGCTCACTGGGTGACCTAGATTTTTATATGTAACCTATTTCCTACTTTCTACAGAAGTTGACACTCTGGTAACACCCAGTGGTCTTTTTGAATTGAAGAGAAAAAGGAAAATGGGAATCCACAGCAATTGAAATCTCTGAAGAGTTCCAGGGGAAAGAGGAAAACCCAGTGATCTTCAAAAATATGCAAATATAATTCACTGAAATGTTAGACTGAATAATAACCTGTTCATAGACACTTTCATGGGTCCTGGCAATGAGAAAGTGGTTGAGAGTAATAAGAAATTATTTCTAAAACTCACACAGAGTTGGGAACCATTCAATTTTCTACCAATAAGAGTGGGGGAATTTTGTTTAATAGCTGTGGCATTCAGTAGAGATCCCAGAAAGGTAATACCTTAATAGTAGTTCAACTCTAAATATATAGTAAAGGCTAGTCTGCGCTGATAAAACTTACTTATTAATGAGCTTTGATCAAATTTTCCCAATTTTATTTTTAAAACTTATCAACTTAAGGATCTATAAAACTCAGGTAATACCAATCTGGACACATTCAAAGAATATAATACCTTAGTTCATCATGGTCACATTGCTGAAAAACAAATATGAAGGGACTATGTTGAAATCTATAAATTAAAAGACACACAGTTGTAAATGGTGACTTACACTTAATAAATTACATAGAGACCAAAGAAAAATCGAGTAATATCTTTAAAGTACTCAGGGCTAGGGTTGCAGGGATGATCAGTCAGAACTTCCATATTCAATGAACATATTTATCAAGAAAAAGTAACAAAGCAAAGGCAATTTTGATCAATTAAATGTTCATAAATTAATTGTTAGCTGACCCAATATATAATAGTCCAGCTGACGAGAAATTATACCAAAATGAAATTTGGATTTGCGAGAGGAAATGATGACATCAGAAACGGTAAATATGCCTGTCACATGCTTATTATTCAAGCATAAAAAAGAAGGAAACCCTGTGATACACAACAATATTGATTGATCTGGAAAACATTATGTTAAGCGAAATAAGCCAGAGGGAAACACAGATATTGTATGATCTCACCTAGATGTGGAATAAAAATAAGAAAAAAGAAGTCAAACTTATAGAAACAGTAGAATGTTGGTTGCTAGGAACTGGGAGTGGGGAGAAATGGGCAGATATT
Organism: Mustela nigripes; assembly: GCF_022355385.1. Classification (NCBI taxonomy): domain Eukaryota; kingdom Metazoa; phylum Chordata; class Mammalia; order Carnivora; family Mustelidae; genus Mustela; species Mustela nigripes. Next base: position 59,243,939 of record NC_081571.1, read on the forward strand.
GGTCAGAGGATACAAATTTCCATTTGTAAGATGAGGAGGTTCTGAGAATTTAATGTACAGTATGGTAATTATAGCTAATTATTCTTTATTGTATATTTGAAATTTGCTGAGGGAACAGATCTTAGGGTTCCTCACCACACACACACACACACACACAAAGTAACTATGCGTTGTGTTAGGTGTTTACTTTAATGTGATAATCATTTCACAAAATATATGTATCAAAACATCATTATATATGTTCAGTTTTCTTTATCAATTTTATCTCAGTACAACTAGAAAAAAACAAAAACTCAAGGAAAGAAAAAAGGCATGGGGATATACAGAACACAATCTTTTTCTCCTCTCAATTTCTTTAAAGGACACTGAGTATTTGGGGCGCCTGGGTGGGTCAGTGGGTTAAAGTCTCTGCCTTCGGTCCAGGTCATGATACCAGGGTGCTGGGATCGAGCCCCACATCAGGCTCTCTGCTCAGCAGGGAGCCTGCTTCCCTTCCTCTCTCTCTCTCTCTCTCTCTCTGCCTGCTTCTCTGCCTACTTGTTATCTCTGTCTATAAAAAAAAAAAAAAAAAAAAAAAGACACTGAGTATTCAAAGGAAATTTACAGAGTGCCTGGGTGGCTCAGTTGATTAAGCATCTGCCTTTGGCTCAGGTCATGATCCCAGGACTCTGGCTTCCTGCTGGCGGGCAGGGAGCGGAGGCTGCTTCTCCTTCTCCCCCTGCCCATTCTAGCCACTTGTGCTGGAATCTCTCTCTCAGATAAATAAATACAAAATTTATTAAAAAATAAACTTACATCATTATTTTATAGAATTTATATTTTCTACAGAAGGAAAGCATATGGTAACAGTAGCATAAGGTTTGGGGATGATAAATGGGATTTATCATTGGTAAGCAAGGTTCTATAGACTTGACTTACTCTATTTGTTACCTGCTTAAATTTCTTATTATTTATGTGTGCTTAAGAAGAGTGCATAACATATAATTTTCGTGTGCTAAACAAATTGTCTGATGAGAGGATAAGTTAAAATCTCCTTTAAAGAGGTATTTTTAAATTTCTTATACTTTCCCCATCATTTCCTTATGGGTTTTGAGAATAATATTCTATGTGCATCAAAATTTTATCATTATGTAATGACTCTCTTTTTTCCCTAATAGCAGTGATTCAAAATCTTTTATTTTAAGTATTGAGTCTTTATTGGAAAGCATTATTTTGTTCTTGTCTTAGAAAATAAAATTTATCACTCTTTTCTTGAAAAGAATACTAACCATGTTTATAGAGATAATGCAACACATATTACGATACATATTTCATCATAATTCAGTCCTAAGATTTTTCTCACTATTTTATTAACATTATTTTCACTTTGAACTATTTTATTTCTAGATGCACTTGTCCCATGTGCATAGATTTAGATAATATTTTATATAAATATTGTTTGTTTATGTTTATGAGACTCTGGATCATAATATTTTTTAATCTGTAAATTAAGCTAACTTTTCTTATTTTAGAGATATAATGCTATTCTGAAAAAATGTAAACAAAAAAAAGGCAAGAAATACGTAATTATGTTTTATAATAGTATCTTATTAATTAATATTAGATGAAACATTTGAATTACAAAGTCCTTTTATGTCATATACTCCTTTTAAATGATTAATTAGAATAGATGACATTTCTATGAGAACAAAATTAAAGTTCCCAAATTATCTAATTATAGTAAACAATATTTTATTGCTTTTCTCAGTGTAGTCTGACACCACCTGAGTTAGTCATCTCTTTTAGTGTATGTACCTGTATTCAGAACATGGTAATTAAGTGAAATAAATAAATAAAATTAAGTGAAATAAAGTGAAACTTCTTCAAGAGTGTAATTATTCACATATTTCTAAATTGTCCAATGCATCTGAATGTTATTTTATTATATTTCACTTTGAAAATGCCAAATTACCTAAAGTTTGCTTATGAGATTGCTGAGAAGAAACTGATATACAGACATATTTTGAGAAGCCCTGCTATGTGTGTTTGTAAAATGCATTGGCAAGAACCTGGAAGACTTCTGAAATTGAGCACAGTCTTGAAAGTTATAAAGAAGTATATGATAGGCTAACTTAAATTAAGGTCCCCCTCACTCCCTTTTCGCTGAGTGGTGGCAATGCTTAATAGTTTAGTTTCTCAGAAAATTTAGTAAGATGCATATCTTTCTTTCAAATTTCTAATTTATTTTTTTATTTTTATTTTTTAAAGATTTTACTTATTTATTTGATAGAGAGAAATCACAAGTAGATGGAGAGGCAGACAGAGAGAGAGAGGGGAAGCAGGCTCCCTGCTGAGCAGAGAGCCCGATGCGGGACTCGACCCCAGGACCCTGAGATCATGACCTGAGCCGAAGGCAGCGGCTTAACCCACTGAGCCACCCAGGTGCCCCATCAAATTTCTAATTTAAACATTTTGTTTTCAAAGCAGGTTTTTAGATACCATCGCTTCCAAAAATGATTCTGATTTTTATCGTATTGCAGTAAAGATGTTTGTGTAGATACACAAAACTCTCCTCAGGTTTCATGGTCTTGATAAAATGGTCAACATAAAATGTTATTTTAGGTTATTAAAGACTTGCAGTAGTCAGTATTAAGAAATATTATTTAATTGCTATTTAATTTCTTATTTCTTGAGGCTTTATCATAACATGAGCAAACTCTGTTAAATCAAAAATGCCTTGAGACTTGTGTCTATATCTAGTCATATTTCAGAAATTTGAATAATCACAGAAAACAATAGCAACAGGACTATATACTAGATATTAATTTGTATACAAGTACTTTCCTATGTTTTATCAAAATAATAATTTGTAATATACATTGTTAAGAGAGACTATAATAGAGGGTAACATCACAGTTTTCATTTATTTTGAATGAATTCTAGGAAGACCTTCCATCAGCAGACCTGTTTACCTAAGCAAATAAAAGAATAAAGATTCAGTTTTAAAGATTAGTAACTGTATGAATTATTAGCCTATTCAATGCAAAATATTTGGTTTTAAATGTGAAGAGCCTGTCTTGGCCTCCAGAAAACTATTACTTTCTCATATTTGAAAACATTTAATATGGACTTAGGTACAATACAGAATCTGCATAAAATTAGACCTATTCATTATACTCTTACTTTCCAAATATATTTACCTCAACCTTGGGATTTTTTTCTTTCAACAGGAAACTTATTTTAATCTTTATTTTTGTCCTACACAACTTAACAGATTTGCAAAGTAATTATATACTAGAACTTAAATAAACACTGGGGATTCAAAGGTGAAAAATGCTATTAAGATCTCAATTTTGAAGGGTAATCAGCATACATACAAGTACATATAGCACAAGACAGAGTAAAGTAGGTTGTCAAAATAAGACTGGGGTAAAAAGCATGGAGTGATTGATTTTCTTATGTGATCTTAGAAGATCACATTTAGATCACGATTAGAGCATATTAAATTGACATTAGTGGGAAAGAATATTTCATGTTATGTAAGCATATTTTATTTTGGTCTTTCTTGAATATATATATTTATAAAAGTATCTACATATTCAATTAACATTGTTATACTAGCAAAGTGGGACAACTCACTAAAATATAAATGGAGTAGACAGACTTAATGATGTATATTATGTTTCTGAGCATACCATAAACCCTGAAAGTCTGACCCTGAATCACACCCCTGATCACATCTTTGAATACCTCTATCAAAATATGAACATTCCAAGGGAGAAAAAAAAATATCACAGTTAAAAAAATGTATAAAATGATAAGCTATCACAGGTATATAGCATAAGCTACTTGGCTATTATAAATAATAGTCTAGATATATTAATATTATCCTAGGAAAGCAATATTTTGGAGAGGAAATTGTCAAATAATAGAAATGCCTTTGGTACTTGGATTTTGTAAGTAGGGATGAGCAGAGGGTTGTCATACTTCTACATTAAAACATTTCCTAATTAATTGATTGTGTTACCTCAGACTGATCATTGTTTAAACACGCATTTAATGGAAATCTTTCAGAATAAAACAGCAAGCTCTTGATTTCAAGATTTTTTTTAAAAAATGCATTCATTTTGTAATATTTTCTGTGATACCTACCTAGAAATAACCATTTTGGATGCTGTAAATTTGGTACCAATTAAGCGACAGTGCTGAGGAAAAGACATAATATTTTTAGCAACTTTTGAAAAAACTTCAGGAAAGAGGTCTGAGATGAAATATTAATGATAAGAAGACTATGGAAAATATTTGGAATATAGTTGTGTATCTTTGCATATAATTCAAGAAAGGGTACTATTAAGTTACATGTGTATCAAAATTACCTCAGGTCACATAGTATATACCAATACATTTATATTATATTATTTTCTATTATTATATTATTATTATCTGCATTTTTAAATGCTTCATATTGTTGATTTACTGATAGTTCTCAATTTCAAGGTCAAAACTTCATTTTCTGATCTCTCAGAAACTCATTTTCCTCCAAAATATAGAATGATGTAAAAGTGACTCTATTCTCTGATTGCCATGATAAAAATAAGAAGGTCTACAAAATTCTTAAAATAAAATGTTTCCCATGTAATTAAAATATTATGTCTCCATTTCCTTAATTAATTATCTCACCCGACAAACCCCACCACCTACTTCAACTTTTCATTAATTCTTTTCCTCCAATGTATTAGTGTTTTTTAAATTCAACACAGAAATTTTAAAATACTGCAGGTTTCCTGCTTCTTGAAGAGAAAATTAAATTATTATAATGATTAAGGTTTTTACATAATATGCCCTTTATGGTACAGGAAAGAGGAATACATGTTTCTGAGAAACAGTAAAATTAAACTGAGTTTGATTTACATGTTGTGGGTAATAGAATTTCTAAACAAAATAAATTATCCAATAAGGTAAAATCAAGGTTTAAAACTATACCATCAGTTCACGGAAATCACGAAAGAATAATAAACTTTACTTCCTTTATCCATTATACTGGAAGAAGTGACTGAGAAGATGGTTTTAGAAATAATTCAAATGAGATTTAATATGAGTTAAAACCGTTTCTAAATTTGAATAAAATTCACATAATAGAAACATTGTGACATAGGTATTTTAAGATATTATTTTCCATTTATACTTTTTAAAAATATGTAACAATGTGTGATTTAGGTTGACTAAAGTGGCTGCTCTTTGAGCAAATATAATTATCCAGTATGAATGTGAGTCTATACATTCGTGTGAATGGTGGTGATGAAAATAATTTTCACAGAAGAAAAAACACAACTCCCTTCTTGAAAAGTAAATACGAAGAAAAAAGTTCTTTCTTTTCTTTCATCCTACTCATTTCTGTGTGTTACTTTTTCAGACACTGTCACTTACAAATATCAGCTATGCTATATGCTTTTAAGCCTTTATTGCATGGCTTCTTTCCCTTTTTTCATCTTGCTTATTCATTTACTTTTCACAGTTAAAATCCTAGACATATTATTAATATTATTTTTCTTTCCATCTTCAAGTGAATCAAATAAATTAACTAAAGCTCACTGAACAGGATCTCTTGTGTTTTTTTCATTATCCCTCTTTTCCATGTGTCTCTGCTGTAAGACCCATCTGTTTGAGCTACATCAATAGGACTTCTGGAGGTCAGAGGGAGGAGAACAATGAATACCATTCTAGCATTTCCTTTTCTGTTGCATTATCTTGTAATAATGCCAACTCCTCCTCTCAAAGTGGTCCTCTCCATTCAATTCTCTCCTTCCAGGTTCTGCTAACTCTTACTCCATCTCGCCTCTCTCAGCGAAGGGTGTTAACAGAACCTGCTATTATTACCTCTTACATACTGTGATGTATCTTTTAGGGGGGTCACAATTTCAAAATGGTCCCTTTATAAAGCCCTGTTTTCTTTTTTCTTTTTTTAAGATTTTATTAATATGGCAGAGAGAGAACGCAAGAGGAGGGAATGGCAGGCAGAGGGAGAGGAAGAAGCAGGTTCCCATTGGAGTAGGGAGCCAGATGTGGGGTTTAATCCCAAGAGCTGGGATCATGACCTGAGCAGAAGGCAGGCATTTAAACAACTGAGCCAACCAGGCACCCCTATGAATTCGTAATTTTAGTTCATACTTGGAACCAGGTACACTCATTATATTAAATTGATCCAATAAACTAAGACCTGCATGGAAATTTATGAGAGAGAGAGAGTTATTCATATCTTGGTGATGCCACAAGAAAAAAAAAAATCTCTATAACTTAACATGTTAATGTCTCATTTGAGTTATATGTGCATCATAGGTTGGAAAGTGGACTTCGCTCATCATAGTCTCTAAGCAACACTTGAAGTTCCATAGAAATATAACTCCAGAATTACACAGACAAGGAGACAGAAAGTTGAAGAACCAGGAGTAGACTGTGAAAGGTTATGCCTGGACAGTCATTTCACTCACACTTACTTGGCTAAGCTTGAAGGGCAGCATGATATTCCTAAAGGGAAGGGTGTCACATAGGGTTGGACATTAACAAACTAATATAGTCTTCCACTCTGGTCACCACATATTAGGTGGTTTTTTTTTTTTTTTTGGTTTGGGTTTGGGTTTGGGTTTTTTTTTTTTTTCTTTATTCCATGTATAGAACATTCCTATCCAATCCCAAATTGGTCACTACATTTGAGATCTCTTACACTATGGGATTTGTCTCTATACCAGGTCAATTATATGGCTTCTTTTGCTCTGTAGAATTTTGAACTCAAAAGAAAGGTTATCTTCCCTCAAATATAAAATGATTGAATTGAGGAGAACAATGAGAGCAAAAGGTGTTTCAAGGAAGAAATATTGTAGTTGCAAAGAATAGGATAAAAATGGACTACATGGGTGTAAAAAAGTCAAATTAAATGTAGGCACATAGAAAATGTATATTAGTTATCTTACTAGTTTAAAATGAATCTCATTAATTAAACAATTATCTTAGTGATTAAGAGGTTTATATAACATATAGTCAATAAAATTAGTTATATGGCTTTACTGGGAATTAAATAAGTCAGTAGATTTTTATGCCTCAGTATTAATGGCCAGAAACATTTGAAAAATCATTTTAGGCCACTGGACTTACTAATTTGAGTAATTCTGCTTTTATGATAGTTAAAGTATTATATACTTCATATATTAAACCTAATCTTTACCATGTTGAATAATTCCAATTTATGGAAAAATTATTAAGGGTTTAAATAATTAGAATGCTAATAAAATGTTAACTAATGACTGTCTTGCCAAAGGTAACAAAGTGATTTGGGGGAGTAAATACTTTCAAAGTCAAATCCAGATATATTCACTGATTTTCAAATCTACTTTTTCTGTTTTATCAACTAGAAAAAGACATCCATAAACAGCATAATTTATTTTAGTTATTTCATAAAAGAAATATGCATTAAATACTGTAACATTTTATAAGCATTTCATGTCATAAAGGCAAAAGAACCACAATTATGTCCAAGAAATACATCTATGAGGAAAATGGATTAAAGATGCCATCATGGGGGGAAATCAGAGAAGAAGATGAACCATAAGAGACTGTGGACTCAGAAACAAACAGAGTTTTGGAGGGGAGAGAATTGGGGGGTTAGGTGAGCCTGGTGGTGGGTATTAAGGAGGGCACTTATTGCATGGAACACTGGGTGTGGTGAAAGAAAAAAAAAAAAAGAAATAAAGATGACATAATAAAAAGAAATTTTTATCAAATCCAATGAACAAACATGCCATTATCCAGTCTGTATATTTGTTTCAGAAGTGCTAATATGGTATGGTAGCATTTTACATTTGCATGCTTCTTCTCATTTAACATTTAACATTAACTTAAACATTTTAAATACATTGTACTACAATTTCTAAATTTATACAAAATTTTAGACTAATATCTCCCAAAATTTTTAGTCATAAAATCCCTTTATAATCTTAAATTATTAATAATCTCAGAGTAATTTTTATAATTAAAGTTACTAAAATTTACTGTATTGGAAATTAAGAGTAAGAAAATTATAAAATATTTTTCATCTAAAAGAATGATAATAAACATTACTTGTTAATAAATAGGTATTTTATGAAAAATATATTTTTGTGAAATTTTTCACTATATTTTGTGAAAAGCTTATGAAAAGAGTGGTATTCTATATTCCTGGAAGTCTTTTTATTATCTTGCTAAGTACTAAATAAGTTGGTTTTCATATCCACTTCCATATTGAATCTGTTGTAATATGTTATTTTGGTTTAAAGTTATGAAGAAAACCATCCCTCACAGAGATGGGACTATATCACATGTAGTTGGGACTATGAGAAATATTTAATAGTCCTTTTAAGTGTGGGTGGATATTCTTTTTTATACCATAGTGAAATGTAATATGTTGAAGTTTCATAAAGCCTCACTGTAATGTGAAACATGAATCAGTAATCATTTTGTATTCTGTTGCATGAAGTTTTATTGCCCTATCTTCCAACTTGAATGTGTTTTTAACACATGAATGATTGACTAACATAATGCTTTCATCATTTGGTAAAAATTTTAAATTTAAAATCTGAAATTCTATTATTTGGAAATGTGCAGAATTCTATTATTTGTGAAAATGTGCATTGTATGCAAAATCAAGCAAATTTGAAAAGACAGTCATCAACGTTTTAAATAAATCAACAGATACACATATAATGGTCCTGAAATATTTTGATGAATAAGGAAAAATTATTCCAATCCCACATTATCTTCATAATTTGTTAGTTCTCTAATTTTATATGTAGGTATGGCCATAATAAATATATAACCCACACTCATTACATAAATACACAACCAGGGGCACCTGGGTGGCTCAGTGGGTTAAGACTCAGGTCATGATCTCAGGGTACTGGGATCCAGCCCTGCATCAGGCTCTCTGCTCGGCGGAGAGCCTGTGTTCTCCTCTCTCTCTGCCTGGCTTTCTGCCTCCTTGTGGTCTTCCTCTCTCTGTGTCAAATAAATAAATAAAATCTTTAAAAATAAAGTGTATGTACATACATTAATACATATACAACTAAACAGAACAAAGAATCTTTTATTTTTAGGACATTTTTTTTTTCCTTTTTCCTACCATCATATTTTCTGCTGTTGCCCATTAATAATAGGCTAATATCTATTATGCTATTTAACTGTTGGGTATGTGAATCATAATATCATAGCATTTTAAAGTGGCAAAAAAAAGACTGAAAAGGAGATTTCCTGTGCAGCGATAGGGGGGGCAGGGGAGTGGAGGCTAAAAGGCCAAACAAATGATCATGGGTTTTTTTTTTTTTAAACCATTGTGTACAGGTTCTCCGGAGAATATTTTGTCAGAGATATATTGGAAAGCACAGCTGAGTCAGTGTAACATTGTTCTAATCAGAAGATTTCTAGCCAGTACTGCCAAGGAACAAAACAGGAACCCAGCTGAGAGTTGTGAAAACTCAATATTAAGTAAAGTAGGGAGAACTTGAGAAAGAAATGGCCAAAGCTTTGAAAACATTTCTTTCCTGATTTTGTTTTATTTTCCCGTTTCAACAGCAGCTGATGCCGGAAGTTATTGTGCTTAGTCCTTTGTGATTTTATCTTATCTTTCTAGATTTCCCTACATTAATTTAGGCTGCAATTATTTCAACATGGTTTGTAACTATAACAGACAACTGTTGTTAAAGTTTATTGTCCCTATTTTTTCCCTTTTATTAGTATAGTCTGGTAGCAAGGAAGATAAACTTTTATGAATAAGGTGGGATACAGCCATGAGTACTGTTTTTCTTTTAAATTCAAATCATTATCAATGGAATATAGCCCTAAACCTTGAAAATGAACAGATAAGTGAAATGACTTTTGGTTTATAATGATGTTAATCTGATACTGGTTTGCAAGTTTTCAGCATTTCATAGGCTTTCCTTATATCTTCAAATGTGATCAGTAAGGGCTGCTGGGCACTTTACAGAATAGGAACTCAAGCATGTGACACAGTTGTTCTTTTGACAATCTCCATTTACCTAAAATCACAGTATTTACAAAATTTATATTTATTTATAAAAGCAGTCACAGTTCTCAATACAAACATTGGTCATACTCCTGGATATAGGATTATGTGTGAAATATAATGCATCCTTATATACAGTATTTCCTGTCCTAAAAAAAAAAAAAATGTAAGCATTGAATTCAAACTGTTGCAGATGGTAACACTGTATAATTATAGTTTGTTCATAGATTATCAACATGTATCTGATAATATCAGAGGCCATTCTTCCCCTGCTATCCTACAAAACTCTAAGCTCCATACCAATTAAGAATGAGAGCATATTCTCTGACCTTCTCAATTTTTCTCCCCAAATAAGCTTGAATTTATTTGAACCACCGCCAAGCATTAAGCGTAGGCTCTGCATTGTCCAGATGCAGCAGGTTCTTTTCCTAGGGGTAATTTGTATAAATATGTCCTTATCAATTCATTCCGCAAACATTCAGTGCCCGATTTGTGCAGAGTGTAAAGGGCACAAAACTTAAGTGGTTCCAGTCTCTGTCCTCAGATCACTTAAAATATGGAAAATGAGTCAGAATGAAATGATTTGAAAATTATTATGAAACATTTTGTAGATTGGTATAGGGAACATAAAAGAGAAATTAGTCAATTCCATCTATTGTTCAGAAACGCCTTCTTAAGAGAAAGGTTAACTAGGGGCACCTGGGTGGCTAAGTGGGTTAAAGCCTCTGCCTTCTTCTCAGGTCATGGTCCCAGGGTCTTGGGATCGAGCCCCGCATTGGGCTCTCTGCTCAGCAGGGAGCCTGCTTCCCCCTCTCTCTGCCTGCCTCTCTGCCTGCTTGTGATCTCTGTCAAGTAAATAAATAAAATCTTAAAAAAAAAAAAAGATTTAATAAAATTAACAATTAAAAAAAAGAGAGAAAAGTTAACTACAATTTGTCTCTTAAGAGCAGGTATTGAGGAAAGGACATTTCAGGCAAAATAAGCATTGTGACCACAAAGAAGAGAACATGTATTCGCTAGACATTTGAGAACTCAGTAGGTTTCACATGCTGAAGAACAGTAGAAAAGGAACGCGTTGTATAATGTTAAGATCACAAGAGTAAAAAATTGAATATCCATTATCTATTGTTGTAACATGTTTAGTTAAACAATATCAGATGTTGTGCATTACATTGTGCACTACACAATGGGTATGTCCACCTGGAGCAGTAAGATTTGGCTTATTTAGATTTTGGGCATTGAATGAGTGAGCATGATTTCTGCTAGATCATGCACTAATAACATTTAGGCTGCCATCACAGGGAAGATATCACCTGATAAAAAAGGTTACTGCTCTACACTGGTGTAGAGCACTTTTTTACCTTACAAGTGAGGCATTACCTTAGCTTAGTTCCGACATGGAGTTCATTCAGTTCATTACCCAGGATTTGCCACAAGGTCCCGCAACTCAAGAACAAAACAATTTAAAAGATTAAAAAGATTAAATAACTTGCCAAAGGTCATTACCTCAAATTGACATAGGTCATCATCGAACCCAAGTCTATATATCTTCAGAATTCATGATTTTCCCACTATGCTTCTATTTCTTTTGTTTTGTTAGATAATAAAAGCAAGTGTATTTTTTCTCACATAAATCTATACACAGGAAAAAAGTAATCAGAAGAGATTAATCATAATGAATAAAATGTGCATAGAAGACACATAAAACCACTAGACTATGCTTATTTTCCTTATGTTCAGTTTGTTTCGGCAACTGAATGAGTCAATACCTTCTACTTTATTTTCAGTTGGGATATGGAGCAGTGAAATGTTATTTTCTGATGCCAGTGTTTTTATCTTTTTTAAAGACAAAATTTAATTTCCCCTTATAGAGACAAAACTCTTATAAATTGCTCCAAGTACATTGCTCCTATGTGTGGAGGGAGGTACAAACAGGAGAGAAACAGTTTGGAAAATCAGAGAGAAAAACTGTGCAGCCATTGTGGTTCCATTTGTTCTTCCAAGTACCGCATAAAGAGTGGTTGTTGTTGTCATTGTTGCTGTTGTTGTTCCTGTTGCTGTTTTTCATTGTGGAAAGCCACTTTGGAGCTGCAATTCATACCAGCTGGAAATCATAAAATTCTTGTGTGTGTGTGTGTGTGTGTGTGTGTGTATTAAAAAATATATATATATATATCAATACCTATAAGGTTTATTAATTCACTAGAATAACGAACAGTCAATTTTAAATTAGTTAATTCATATTAAAACCTAATAGAAACATTAAGTCTTTATGTTATTTATAAGGAAAAAATATCACAAATTCCAGTGTCCATTGGCTATATAATAAAAAAACATCTAATATAGTAAGTGTTCACCATATGTCAGTTGCCATAAATATTTTATCACACATTGTCTCACATTTCTGTGACATAGTTACAATTTGGGGGCCAATTTTCTAAGTGAAGAAACTGAAGCTTAAGATGTAGTAACTTGCCAGAAGTCATACAATGAGTGAGTGTTGGGACCCAGCATTTGAACTGATTTTTTTGACTCCAGAGTCTATTTAAGATTTTGTTAGATGGGTTTTCAGATGGGAAGGGGCTAGATAGAACAATGAGGCAAGAGGGTAGGAATGTAGGGACTATGTAAATTAACCTGTTACTAGAGCTGGAAGCCATTCCATCCCTTGTTCATTTGTCCCTCTAATAATTATTTACTTTCTTTCTAACATGAGCTGCCTCTGAACACAATGATGATTGAGAGATGAGAATTCAATGCACTGAATTAGGTTTTCCTTGATCTAGTAGTTACCTTTTTAATTAAGTGTCTAGATTCATGATGGTTTCATTAGCTACCAAAAGCCTCTTTTAAGTGAAAGTCGAGCTCACCTGTTAGTCATAGATAGGGAAGTATAAATGAAAGGAACTATGAAGTGAAGACTCCGAGGAAGGTGTACAATTCTAACAAGCATTAAAGGGGAATAAGATAGAAACACAAAGGATGTAATACAGACGAGGACCAGAATTTGAACTCTTGAAAGAAGGCTACTTTGAAGAAATATTTTAAAGGGATAAAATAGGTCAGGATTTCTTAAACAATAAATGCTTTTTACAGAACTGAAACCCAGTGAATTTCTAGCTCTTGCTAAGAGCACTATACAAATCTGGAGGCATATAGTAGGAACATAAATGAACAGACTAAACAACAAATAGGAACTCATTAGAGACAAAATGTCGGGTATAGTAAAAAGGTCCATGTTTCAAAGAAGGCTGAAAATACTGGCAATGTAAGAAACCCAAGTTTACAGTCTTTGATTAATGTTGCCTGCATTTACTGTAGGTTATCCTACTCATAGGAAGGAAGAGAATAGTTGTCACATGTAAAATCCCCATTCAGTTCAGTGTTGTTGTTGTTTTGTACCAGAAATGCAAAGGAAAAATATAAATTAGATAAACATATTAAATGCACACTAGTAGTCAAGGAAGGGCAAAGGCCTGGAGAATTAATTGTTATAAATTTCCAAATTTATGAGGAGGAATTTTTGTTCTGGATAGCTCAATCAACAAGATAAGGAAGTATTTAATTTGGATTCCCAATATTAGTCTATTTCTCCCTCTGGATTCTTCTTACTGGTAAAGGCAGCAATGTCACAATTAAACTTGAGGAGATACCAATTCTCTAAAATGATGTCAGTCTTTAAGTTTCATTTAGAATAGCCTGAATGAAATGGTTATATGTATAATACTGAAAATGAGATTTTGAAGTATTTTTGTTAACAATTTATTCTTTTTTCACTTATTAACCTTGCACGAGTAATAGCAATGTAAATATGTTTTTGCTTCAGCTAAATTAAAAGGGATGGTTGACTATTCCTATTAGATCCTGTTGAATCTTTGGATTTCTGAAAAAGTCAGATACATTAAAGTATTGGATTATTCAAACAATCTACATTTATAAGTGCTAGAAGAGATATTTCTGTTTAATTGGCAAGTGGTATGGGCTATTCTTGCTAAAAAGAAGAATCTGAGTATAATTAAGCAAAATAGTAAAGCCCACTGAGAACAAATAATTATGTTTTTCTTGAACAACATTGCTCTATGGTCTATAGCAATGATAGTAATGATATTATATAACACTGGAACAATTCATACTAACTAATATGCCCAATAAAGCAGCATAGAAAAATCACTTGGGGCATTTTTAAATAATATTGAGTCTGCCTAGATCTCCTAAAACCGACTGGGGAGAGGGAACCTAGATAGAAATATATGTTTTTAAGAGTACCTGAGGTGATTTCCATGCAGTCAGCCTACTATCTTTACTCAGATTAGCTCCTGAGGAATATGATTATTTAGAAGTGTAATTTCCTATGGTTAAAAAGAGAAGGAATTTCCCTTTATATGTTCTAATTAAATCTTCTAGTAGGAATTTAATAAAAGATTTGAGTTTATAGTTACCTAATATACAACATTTTATAGCATTTGCAGTGCGTTATTTGAACAATGCTACAATGTTACATCAGCAAATTATTTTTATTGGTGAATTTGATTGGAAGATTTAGCTAGGCATAATTCAGTAGAGAGACTGTAGGGTATAAAATTTTGGCCTAGTTTTTAATATACCTTTGATTTTGTGATCCATCTTAACTTATTTCAAAAAAAGCCTTGTACACATGAAAAAATAATTATTCTGTGGACTGATCTACACAAATTCTTAGTCTAAGGAATATATATTTGATCTTGGGAAGTAAGAATAGATCATTATAGTATTGGAATTCTCCAACAATTTCTTCATTTTCTCTCCTTCAGTGTGCAGTCACCACATACACAGTGGACCACAGGGGCTAGGTTATTAATTGGAAATTTTTATTAACCGAAAGAACAAAAAACATGTAAATTTAGACCACTAGTTATCCAGCCCTCTAGGGGTTCAAGTTTCTAGTCTGTTTATATTTCCCAACACTAACTGGGGTATATTTATTAGATCATGGCTTCTCCGTCTACTATCAAGCAGGGCATAATAATGAAAAAAAAAAACAAAACAAAACAAGAAGAATTGTATGAAAGGTATACAACTTCTCCACAGAGGAAACTCTAAAATATTACTGAGGAAGAAATTCAATATATCTAAATAGGTAATCATTCCATGCATATATATTGAAAAACCAACAATATAAATATATTTCTTTCCAAATATTCTCTACCTTTAATGAAATAGCAACCAAATCCCAGCTGGTTTTTTTGAAGAAATTAACAAGTTAACTCTAAAATTTATTTAGAAATGGAAATAGCTGGAATCTGTAGGACAAGCTTAACGAAAAAGAAAAGGAGCTGGAAGATTTATACCCCCAGATATTGAGATCTGTAACAAAGCTGAACAATTATTATGTTTGATATAGGTGTAATTAATGAAATATTTAACTAGATTTTTTAAAGTACTGTAAAACATTCTTGCATAGAAATATATTATTCTTTCCTTTAATTTTCAATATTGTTATCATAATCTCATTACCAGTATCATGAACATCATTACCGAAGCGAATTACTCTGCCTTATGCTGTGGTAGAGGGACAGAAAACAAAAATATGTATCTTGTTAGTGATATTTTTTTAAAAGATTTTATTTATTCATTTGACAGACAGAGATCACAAGTAGGCAGAGAGGCAGGCAGGAGAAAGGGAAGCAGGCTTCCCGCTGAGCAGAGAGTCCGATGCCGATGCCAGGCTGGATCCCAGGACCCTGAGATCATGACCTGAGCCAAAGGCAGAGGTTTAACCCACTGAGCCACCAAGACGCCCCTGTCAGTGATGTTCTGTATGTCCTATGTAGGCATGAAATATTTTGGTTATTCAGTATGATAATGTATTTGCACTTATTTGTTAATAACAAGTACTTCATACTTATAAGAGGGTTAGTTTATAAATTAGAAAACTTCTGGAAGTATTTAAGAATACTGTATCTTGTAATACAACAGTCAAAGCTGATTTATCTGCGAAGTTTAAATAAAGAGAAAATCTGATGTACTTTGTGCTCCAATTATAATGCCTAAAACTTAACAAGACATTTTGTAGGTTACAAGCTATTTTCCCACAGCAAATTAGTTTTCTATTGCTGCTATAACAAATTACCACAAATTTAGTAATTAAACAGTATAAATTTATTATCTCAGAGTGCACATAAGTCGGAAGTCTTGGATGGCATACAAGATTATCTTCTCAGGGATTCATCAGACCAAAACAAAGGTGTAGGTGTGCTGGACTAGTCTGGAGGCTTTGGAGAGGAATCTGCTTCCAAAGTCATTCAGGCTGTTGACAGAATCAAATTCCTTGTAGATAAAGGAACTACTTCCCATTTCTTTGATGACTGCCAATCTGTTGTCTTTCTCAGCACCTCAAGGTCACCTGAATCCCTTCTCAAATGACCACCCCCATTCCCCCAATCAGCAAAAGCACACTGAATTCTTCTTCTCCTACTTCAAATATCTGACTTCTGCCAGTGCCAGTAAGAAAAAAAATAAAATAAAAAATCTTTGAATTATCTCTCACATGATTAAGTCAGACCTATCAAATAATCACTGTATTGTAAGGTCAGCTGTGTTATATAAAAAAACAGATTCATAGGAGTGATTTCTCATGTTTGTAAATTTCAGGGATAAGAGGTTGGGGTGGGGAGGGTTAATTTCCTGCCTACCACACATAGATTATCCGTGAAGTTGTTGTTATAATTATGACTTGGTTACAAACCAGATTTCTGAGGCTCAGAGAATGAAATAATTTGTGTAAATTCCAGTAATTTATAATGGAGTTAACTAGCTCTAGAATTAAAGACCTTTCAATAAATATATTTCCTAAATAAATTGTGTCCTTCCAACAACTGAGCTAGTTGACATAAAAGTGGAAATGAACACTGCCAATGGTTGATACAGTGCTTTTGTGTTTTGTTTTTGTTTTTGTTAAAACATTATATGGAAAAGTAGAATATGGAATAAATAATATAATATATAATTTATATGTATTTATATATAATATATTTTATATATATAAATATATATAATAGAAATAAGAGTAGAATATAGAATAAAACATTATATGGAAGAGAAGAAAATAAAGTTCTGTCACATAATCTGAATAGTAGGTGCTAATACCATCTGGTGATGCAGATTATATGACAAGCAGACAATATTTTAGTATATGTGCTGCCGAAGCGAGCACAGACAATAAATATGTACTAATAGAACACATGAATGACTAAAGCACATGATAGAAAGTACATTCAAAATATTATTTCCAGTCATCACTGGAATAGTCTAGTTCTCTAGATCTGCACTCTCCAATATAGTAGCTACTCACCACATGCGAGTATTATTGCAACTCCAAATTGACCTATGCCATCAAATATAAAGGCATATCCGATTTGGAAGGCTTAATATGAAAAAGTAAAAATATAATATATGCCATTAATAAGTGTATATTATTTTTGAAATATTATTTTGAATATTTTGAATTAAATAGACTATAGTAACGCAACTAGCTTTACCTGCTTCATTAAAATTATTTTTAATGTGTTTTCTTGAAAATTTTTAATAATATATGCATCTCCCATTATGTATCTATTGACCAGGACTGCTTTAAAACAATGCAGCAAGAAATACTTTTTCTTTAAGATGCAGTTTACCCTTGTCAGTATTCTCATATCAGGAAATTGTTTCTTTTCCTATTATCTACAGGTCACCTAAGAAGTTACTTATGAATAAATAAACATTCCATCCTTCACATATGTTCAATCAGTCTAACTTGTTAAAAAATGAAAATGAACAAAACAAAGATTTAAAATTGGAAAAGCTTTATATGACTATTAGAATAGAAAGAGAAGATGAAGCAGTGTGCCTGGTATAAATCCGATTTTGCTCTTGTCCTTGTTTGTACTCTAGATTGCTCCTCTGTCTGTTTAGCTCATTTCTTCTCTCCTTCATGTCTGACAAATTGACCTCAGTGTTCATCTTCTGTTAATTCAAAAGAATCTTTGAGCTTGGATCAGCTCTGTTTGACACAGGGAAAAATGAGAAATGGACCATTGATATGCAAAGAAGGGTGATGTGGCTAGACTAAAGATGGTAGGCTTCTGGCCAGCTACTTCCAACATGGCTCATTTAAAATTCCCACTTGTTTAAAACAAAATATTAATGAGTCTGCTGGAGAGACTTCATAAATGCTAAAGAATTAAAAAGGCTGAAGTCTGAAGGGCATAAGAACAATTTTTTAATAAATTCTCTCTGACCACTCATGCTCAGGTGTGATATGTAACCTCTTACTCTTATGAATCCTTCTGTTGTTGTGGATTCAGTACGACCTTTCCCATAAAAGAAAAAAATTTGGTTATTTTGATAAAATATCTTGGAAGGTTGCCTATGCTTTTTAAAACCAATAAAAGTGACCAAATAACTAAGAAAATTTAAGTTACATGCAGAGATTTGAGGAAATACTCCAGTGGCAGACAAATATTTGATTCCAAAGTAAATTCACTGTAAGTACTAAGTGTACTAAGGGTAGCTAAGTCTAAAGGCTAATAATATATTTTTTAAATTTTTACTATAAAAGGTTTTTGCAAAGAGGAAGAAACACTTGGTTGCCTAAATTTGTAAAATAATTAGTTTCTTGGCATTAATATGTACCAAAAACATAATTGAATAGGATTTTGGAGGGTTTTTGCTATCTTTACTTTTCAAGTGTACATTTTTCACATAAATATTATTGGGATATGTTTTCATGTATAAAAAGAAGTAAAAATGTAAATTAAATCTTGTCTAGTTTATGGTAGCTGCAAAATAGCTTATTCTAAGTAATATGCAGACCTGTACATTAACTATTCATGGTTTCCTTGAAGACAAGATAATTTACAGTACAATGTTCATGCCTCAAAAAATATACACAGTAAGCCCTTCAGAAGATTTGTAATGCAACAGATTTATGAAGAAAGAAAAATGCATCATTTTAAACACTTGCATTAATAAATAAGTAACATTTTAAAATGGATAATAAAACATTCAACTAATTTTTTTTTGCAAAATAACATGGCAAATACTAGCCAATGAAGATAATAAATATAAAAGCAGACTTATTTTAAAAAGAGAAAAGCTGTAAATTTGATACAAATCCTCTATTTGGTTCTTGAAAGAATAACAAGCTTGATAACAGTGTTATTTAGAAAATTATGGAAAAGGGAAAACATACTAAAACCAGAATTTAGATAAGGAATAAATATATAGGTATGGAATTTAAATTATAGAAGATGTGTTAATAAATGTGAACATTCCATTACTGTGTTGGATTTTCTAAAAAATAATTCAAATTTATGTTAAACAGAGGTAGAAAATTTAAATACACAAGTTTTGAGAAAAAAAATTGTAAATGTTAAAAAAACACTTTAGAAAATAGCTTGCATCATAAGCACATGCTTTACATTTTAAGGATATATGATTGTTGTACAACTTGCAATCTTTAATAATGTAAAAGAAGCAGTAAACTTTTTTAGTTATTTTAAAAAGACAAAGTAAACTTGATGCAAAAACATTTAAAAAAACACAGAATAAAAATAAAACCAGAAATCACATTTATGTTTACACTGCCAAAATCATTTTATTGTCAACTATAATCCAGTATAATATTTAAAGCATCACACACTACATCTTATCCTAATCTTCATATCTATGGCCAAATGACTATGTACCAGTGAAGCAAATGCCATTTGTATATTTTGTGGAAATTATGGGTACATATTGTTTTAAAAGGAGAGAGAAGTCTGTAGCTTTTCCTCTATTCTTCCTGCTGTGTGGTAAGCACATGTAATGGCAGATGCTCCAGCAGTCATTGTGGACATGAGGTTACCTCAAATATGGAAAGCACATGGCTTGAGGCTGATGGGAAAAACTAGGCAGCGCTCCCTCAGTATAGTTGATGTTCTAATCAATTCTCTGCCCTTTTGTGCCTGTTCAGTTAAGAAATTTAATTTTTGTTTAAGCCATTATCACTTAATGTTGAAATTATTTCTACAAATAAATTATTCTGATGTCTCAAATTTGCTTTTTCAAAAGATTTATTTATTTAGTGAGAGCATGAATGTTGGGGGAGGAGGAGAGGAAGAAGGAGAGAGAATGTCCTAAGCAGGCTTCACACCCAGCATTGAGTATTATGTGGGGCTCCATCCCACGACCCCAAGATCATGACCTAAGCCAAAACTGAGTCAAACACTCAACTGAGTGACCCAGGTGTCCCTAAAAATTCTTTTACCTTTAAGCAGGACATAAAGATGTAATAAGGGTAATGTGTAGAGTGTGGCTAATACATTTAAAATAGGATTCAATGCTAAAAATGTAACATGTGAAGAGACTGAGTGATTTAAGATCTAATCATGTAGATATTAGATTTATTTTCTATAAATATACGAACGTTTGGCAACATAAGTTTAAACTAATAAAAGTTTACTAGAGAAGAGCTTGAGATCCTAAACTATATTTTTTTTAACGAAACTTTTAGTGTATAACTCTTTTCTTTTTGAAGGAGAAGCAAATTATTGTGTTTTACTAAAATATTTTTCCCATCAGTGTACTTGTTAATCCCCCTACCTTATTTCCCCCATCTCACCACCCACCTCCCCTCTAGTAACCATCAATTTATTCTCTATAGTTAAGAGTCCACTTCTTGGTTTGTCTCTCTTTTTGCCTTTGCTGGTTTGTTTTGTTTCTTAAATTTCACTTAAGTATGGTATTTGTCTTTCTCTGACTCACTTATTTCACTTAGAATAATACTCTCTAGATACATCCATGTTGTTGCAGTTGTCAACATTTCATTCATTTTCATGGCTGAATAATATTCCATCGTGTATATGTACCCCCTCTTTGTTCTCCATTCACCTATCCTATGGACACTTGGGCTGCTTCCATACTTTGGCTATTGTAAATAATGCTGCAGTAAGCAAAGGGGTACATATATCCCTTTGAATTAGTGTTTTTGTATTTTGGGGTAAACACCCAGTAATGTGATTACTGGATAGCAGGGTAGTTTTATTTTAGTTTTTTGAGGAATCTCTGTACCATTTTCCACAGTGGCTTCATCAGTTTGCATCCCACCAACAGTGCAAGAGGTTTTCCTTTACCTCATATCCTCACCAACACTTATAGTATAGATTAGTTTCTTGTGTTGCAAGTTTTAGCCACTCTAACAGGTATAAGATGATATCTCATTGGAGTTTTGATTTACATTTCCCCCATAATGAGGGATGTTGAGCTTTTTTTCATGGTTTTTTGGCCATCTGTATGTCTTCTTTGGTGAAACATCTGTTCATGTCTTCCATATTTAATTAGATTATTTATTTTTTGGATAGTGAGCTGTATCAGTACTATGGATTTTGGATACTAACTCTTTATTGGATATGTTATTTGCAAATATCTTCTCCCATCTAGTAGGTTGCCTTAATTTTTTTCTTTCCTTTGTTGTGCAGAAACTTTTTATTTTGATGTAGCATTAATATCTTATTTTTGCTTTTGTTTCCTTTGCCTCAGGACATATATCTAGAAAAATGCTGCTACAGCCAATGCCAGAGAGATTACTGTGCTCCCTTCAAGGATTTTTATGGTTTCAAGTCTCACATTTCAATCTTTAATCCATTTTGGATTATTTTTGGTTTATTTTGTTTATGGTGAAAGAAAGTGGTCCAGTTTCATTCTTTTGTATATGGCTATCCGGTTTTCCCAACACCATTTGTTGTATTCAGTCCTCCTTTGTCAAAGAAAAATTAACCATGTAATTGTGGGTTTGTTTCTAGGATTTCTGTTTCATTCTATTTCTGTTTTATTCTATTCATCTGTGTGTCATTTTTGTGCCCGTACCATCCTGTTTTAATTACTACCACTTTGTAATATAACTTGAAATCTGGCATTATGATACCTCCCCATTTGTTTTTCTTTTTCAACATTGCTTTAGCTATTTGAGGTCTTTTGTGGTTCCACACAAATTTTAGAATTGTTTGTTCTTGTTCTGTGAAAAAAATGTTCATATTTTGATCATCTACTCTGTAAATTACATTGGGTAGTGTAGACATTTTAACAATATTTTTTCTTCTAACCCATGAGCTTGTAATGCCTTTTCATTTCTTTGCATTATCTTGAATTTCTTTCATCAGTATTTTATAGTTTTTAGAATATAGGTCTTTTACCTCTTTGGTTAAGTTTATTCCTAGTTATTTTATTATTTTGGGTGAAATTGTTAATGGGAATTTTTCTTAATTTCACTTTCTGCTTCTCCATTATTAATATATAGATATCTGTATTTTTGTACCCAAGGACTTTACTAAATTCATTTATCTGTTTTAGCAGTATTTTGGTGGAGTCTTTAAGGTTCACTCTATATAGTACCATGCCATCTGCAAATACAGAGAATTTTACTTCTTCCTTACCAATTTGGATGCCTTCTCTTCCTTTTCTTTGTCTGATTGGGTGGGTAGAAGTTCCAGAACTATGTTGAATAAAAGTGGTGAGAGTGGACATCCTTTTCTTGTTCCTGACCTTAGGAGAAAAGCTCTCTGTTTTTCACCATTGAGTATGGTTAGCCATGGGTTTTTCATATATGGCCTTTACTATGTTAAGTTCCCTCTAGACCTGTTTCACAGATGGTTTTTATCATTAATAGATGTGGTACTTTGTCAAATGCTTTGTTGCTTCTATTGAAATGATCATATGGTTTTTACTCTTTCTCTTATTGATATGACTTAAGACATTGATTGTTTTGTGAATATTGAACTACCCTTGCATCCCAGGAATAAATCCCACTTGATCATGGTACACAACTTTTTAAATGTATTTTTGGATTTGGTCTGCTAGTATTTCACTGAGGATTTTTTCATCTATATTCACGACAGAGATTGGCCTGTCGTTCTCTTTTTTTGTGGTTCTTTGTCTGGTTTTGTTATCAGGGTGAAGCTGGCCTCATAAAATAAATTTGGAAGTTTTCCTTTCTCTTGTATTTTTTAGAATAGTTGGAGAAGAATGGGTATTAACTCTTCTTTAAATGTTAACTAGAATTCATCTGTGAAACCATATGGTTGTGGAATTTTATTTGTTGGAAGTTTTTTGTTTTGTGTTGTTTTTTTGAGTACTGATTCAGTTTCTTCTCTAGTTAATCGGTCTATTCAAATTTTCTATTTCTTCCTGTTACAGTTTTGGTAGTTTATGTTTCTAAGGATGTATTCATCTTTATAAACTGTCCAATTTGTTTTTCATAATATTCTTTCCACACCCAGCACTTAGTTGGGTTTTTCATAAAATAGTTTTTCATAATATTCTCTCACAATCATTTGTATTTCTATGGTGTTGGTTGTTACTTCTCTTCCTCCTTCATTTGTGATTTTGTTTATTTGGATCCTCTCTGGGTTTTTGGCATGTTTTGTTTTGTTTTTTAATGGGTCTTGCTGGAGGTTCATCAATTTTGTTGATCTTTTCTAAGAACCAGCTTCTGGTTTTATTGATCTATTGTTTTGTGGTGGTAGTGTTGTTTTGTTTGTTTTAGTTTCTATTATATTTATTTCTTCTCTAATCTTTACTATTTTCTTCTATTTACTGGGTTTGGGCTTTGTTTGTTCTTTTTCTAGCTCTGTTAGGTAAAAGGTTACATGGTTATTTGAGATTTTTCTTGCTTCTTAGAACTTTTTTGAGGTGCTTTTGCTGTATCCCAAAGATTTTGGACCATTGTGTTTTCACTTCCTTTTCTTTCCATGTAGTTTTTGATTTCTTCTTTGATTTCCTGATTGACCCATTAATTCTTTAGTAGAATATTATTTAACCTCCATATATTTTTACACTTTCTAGATTTTTCCTTGTGGTGATTTCTAGTTTCATAGCATTATAGTCACAAAAGATACATGGAATGACTGATATTTTTGAATTAGTTGAAACTTGTTTTGAGGTCTAATATGTGATCTACTCTGGAGAATGTTCCATGTGCACTTGAAAGGAATGTACATTCTGCTGTGTTAAGATGGAATATTCTGAAATTGTCTATGAAATCCATCTGGTTCAGTGTTCATTCAAAACCACTGTTTCCTTGTTAATTCTGTTTCTATGATCGCCCACTGATGTAAGTGGGGTGGTAAAGTCCACTATTATTATTGTCTTATTATCAATTAGTTTCTTTTGTTTGGTATTAACTGTTTTATGTATTTGGGTATTCCCATGTATTGGAATAATTGTAAATATTCCAATATTAACAATTATTATATCTTCTTTTAGATTGTCCCCTTTATTGTTATATAGTATCACTCCTTGTCTCTTGTTACAGTCTTTGTTTGAAGGTCTATTTTGTCCTGTTTAGGTATTGCTACCCCAGCTTTCTTTTGACATCTATTTGCATGATAAATATTTCTCCATCCCCTCACTTTCAGTTTGCAGGTGTCTGTAGGTCTGAAATGAGTCAATTGTAGGTAGCATACAGATGGGTCTTGTTTTTGTTTGTTTGTTTTATCCATTCTGTCACCCTATATCTTTTGATTGGAGCATTTAGTCCATTTACATTCAAATTAATTATTGATAGATATGTATTTATTGCCATTTTGTTACTCATTTTTTGGGTTGTTTCTATGTTTCTTCTGATCCTTTCTTTTCTTGCTCTCTTTTATGGTTTGTTGGCTTTTTAAAATTTTTTAAATTTTTTAATTTTTTTTTTTTTTTTTTTACAAATCTACACCTTTATATATTTACTTTTCATTATTTTTAAATCCATGATGGGTAAAGCATCACATGGATTCTGCGGCCAATGGCTTTAGCAGGCTTTAGCAGGTTGCTTCAGAATTTGGCATGAAGCACTGTTTCCATGAACATGAGTTACTTTTCTCCCAGATTACTCTGGTTTGGTTTGGTTTGCCACCAGGAATCACTGTGTTGTTCTTTGCTTTGTACTTGTGAGCACATCTCTTGCTTAGATAGAATTCCATTTCATCTTGAACATATACACCTTCAATTTTAAGAAGAGCTGTGTGTGCCCCATGGTTGCAGTGACCCTGCTTATAGCCAGCAAAAATGGCCTTGGACCACAGCCTTCCAGACATTATTTGGTATTGTAGGAGTCCTATTCCCAATAGACCTCCACAGGCTCCAAGATGGCAGAAAAAGAAAACTTTTTGGTTTTCTTTAGTGATATGCTTGAATTCCATTTTCTTTATTCCTTGTCAATCTATTACTGGTTTTTGATTTGTGGTTACTATTATATTATGTATAATATCTTCTGCACATGTCAGTCTATATCAAGTTAATTATTGCTTAGGTTTAAATCCATTCAGTACTATCCCTCATCCCCATATTTCAGTTGTATGTTGTCATATATTACATCCTTTTATTTTATAAATCCCTTGACTGAATTTTGAAGAAATTTCTATTTTTATAGCTTTTGTGGGGGTTTTTATTTCTTGTTTTACTTTTTATACTTTCCCTATGATCATTACCTTCCACTCACAGAGTCCGCATTACTATTTCTTATGTGCCTAGTTTAGTGGTCATAAATTCCTTTAGTTTTTGTTTGTCTGAGGAGCTCTTTATCTCTCCTTTTCCTCTCAATAATAACATTTCTGGATAAAGTATTCTTGGCTGCAGAATTTTCCCTTTCAGTATTTTGAATATATTGTTCTTTGCACTTCTGGCCTGCAAATTTTCTGCTTAAAAATCTACTGATATCCTTATGGGGTTTCCCCTTGTATGTAACTGTATTCTTTTATCTTGCTGCTTTAAAAAAATTTTTTTTAAAGATTCTATTTACTTATTTGGCAGAGAAAGACATAGTGACAGAGGGAACACAAGCAGGGGAATTGGAGAGGGAGAAGCAGGCTTCCCACTGAACAGGGAGCCTGATGTGGGGCTTCATCCCAGGACCCCAGGATCATGGCCTGAGCCAAAGGCAGATGCTTAATGACTGGGCCACGCAGGTGCCCCTGCTTTTAAATTTTTTTTTCTTTATAGCTACTTTTTGAAATTTTGATTACTATGTCTTGGTGTGGACCTCCTTGCTTGAATTTGGGGGGCATCTCTGTGCCTACGGTATTTGGATATCTGTTTCCTTCCCCAGGCTGGGGAACTTTTCAGCTTTTATTTCTTCAAATAAATTTTCTGTTCTCTTATCTCTCTCTTCTTCTGAGATCTCCATTATGTGAATGTTATTACACCTAATAGAGTCCCTGAATTCCCTAAAACTATTCTCAATTTATATAATTTTCTTTCCTCTTCTTTGCTTAGCTTTGTTACTTCCCATTACTTTGTATTCCAAGTCATTAATTTGTTCTTCTGTCTCATCTAGCCTGCTATTTATTCCATCAGGTATATTTTTTATATCATTTATTGATCTCTGCTGGTTCTTTTTTATCTCTGTGTTGAAGGTCTCACTCCTGATGTCCTCCATTCCTTTCTCAATCCAATAAGTATATTTATGATCATTACTTTTAATTACTTATCAAGCATATTACTTATATACATTTCACTTTGGTCTCTTGCTATGGTTTGGTCCTGGTCTTTCATTTTGGAGATACTTCTCTGCCTCCTCATTTTGTCTGACTTTTTGTGTGGTAGGAAAATCAGCTACTTCTCTTGCTTTTCATAATAATAATTTTCATGAAGAAGAGCTCCTGTAGTGCCCTACAGTGTAGTGTCCCCATTCCCCAGGTCCTGGTGCTTCAAGGAGTGTCTCCTATGTGCATTTCATGTGCTCTTCTGTGGAGTCTTGACCTGTTTTTCTTTCAGTCCAGTTGTCTACAGAGGCTCTCTTTGTTTTGGGGGGTAATGTTTTGTCCCCATCAGGGATAGGGTGCAATTTAACATGGGGAGCAATGGTGTTCTTGTGAAACGAGACCTGCCCTTTCCACCCAAATTGAGGTCCTACAAAGGCACACATATGGAGATAAGGTGTTGGCAGGGTTTGTGCTGGTCTTCGGGGGGAAGGAGGCCCATAACATAGGGACAGAGGTGAGTGTGACCAGGAATGGTAGATATGCCAAAGTCCTGGGTTGAGTGGGGGTTGGTACAAGCAAGTTAGGTAAGGAGTATCAGGAGGGCAATGGTTACTGCAGGTGGCCGTTCTTTGTGCTGGGAGATGGAAGAGGGAATGGTGCCTTCCAGCTTCTTTGTTCCTGGAGGGTTCTGCCCACAATCCCTGTCTAATAGGCCATGCTTTGAGATGAGCAAATGACTGTCCCTCCCATTTGCTCCCAATGTTTTTAAAACTGCTTGTTCTGTGCTGTATCTGCTTGAACTGTTTGTCCTGCTGTCTCTTTGGATGGGGAGTCTGCTTCCTAACCCTTCCAGGCTCTCCCAGAGTCAAGCCTGTAGATGTTTAAAGTGCCAAGGTTTAAGTTTGATGGTTGTTAAGAACTCACAAAATTCAGCCCTATTTTCTTTCAAAGGCAAATATAATGGGAATTCCTCTTCCCCCTTCTTGGGCTCCCTGGTGTCAAAGTCTGTTTTCCATTTTTTTCTGCATTACAAGCTATCCTACCCACAGTGGAAGGTCATGGTCCCTATTGCTCCCAGACCATGTCCTTTCCCTTTCTACCTTCCTCAGTGTGGCCTCTTCACTACCTTTAGTTATGGAGTTTATTCTGCCAGTCTTTGGGTTGTTTTCTGTGTTATTTAGGCTGCTGTAAGTGTTATCTTACTGTATCTGTAGGACAAGGTGAGTTTAGTGTCCTCCTAGTCTACCATATTCCCCTCAGGGCTTCTTGGTGTAGAACTCTTGAATTACATAGTTTAGACCAAACCATTTGGGGATAAAAGCAAGAGTTTTATTTGACAGGTGAGCATGATATCAATCGATGTTATGAGTACTTCCAAAAATCTCAAACTTAGGCAACAAAAGCTAAAATAATTAAAATATTATGATAATCTTCCTTTATTACACCTGAAATTTATAAAGCAGACTAAAATACTGAGCATAATCTATTCTGTCATAATCTTCATTTTTTATGTTGCTTTATATTAAATTAGCATGTCTGTAACCATAACTTATTCCAAAATGATGCCAGTGTTCTATAGATGAGACACTTATTTCTATCCAATTTTTGAAATACTTAATTATTATGAAACATTCAGGAGCAACTTTCACACAGTTTAAAAGAAAGTCTTAGCAAGAAAAAGGAAAAAGAAAAAAATCAGCAATTCATAAAATTCTTAAAGGAGAAAAATCTAAAATTTCCACATAAGTTGCAAACTTTATATAAGTAATGGCTTCAGACACTACTACATCTTCACCAAATATTTATGTAAATGATGACATTGCCAGTGTAGAAAATGAAGCCGTGAATTCATTTCATTACTGTGTTAAAATATTGTTTGGTGGGGAAGGCTATACCAAATATCAGATTCTACATTTTGATGGAACTGGTTTTTATTGAAGAAAAATTACTTTGAATCACCTATAGATCCAAAGAGGAAGCTGAAGCTCCCTAAATAATGATCCAGGACATTAAATGACAGTGATGTTAGGCACAGTTTTCAATGGAGATTTAATTGAGCTATTTAAAATTAAGGTATGTATTGCTTTTGTTAGTGCTCTAGTTAAAATTCACATCAATTTAGTTGTTTGTTAAATGATTGATTGAATTTATTTACATAAGTTTTGTATCATATGCTCCTAACCTTGTTATATCCATAATTTTTTTTTTAATTTTTGTGATTTTTCAGAATAGGACACTTTATTTTTTAAATTTAATTTAATTTAATTTGTGTGTGTGTGTGTGTGTAGTGTGTGTTCCAAAATTTATTGTATATACACCACACCCAGTGCTCCATGCAATACATGCCCTCCTTAATACCCACCACCAACCCACCACTCACTCAACCCCCCACCTTTCTCTCCTCCAAAACCCGCAGTTTGTTTGGTCCACAATCTCATCATGGTTCATCTCCCCCTCCGATTTCCCCCAACTTACTTCTCCTCTCCATCTCCCAATGTCCTCTGTGTTATTCCTTATGCTCCACAAGTAAGTAAAACCATACAATAATTGACTCTCTCTTCTTGACTTATTTCACTTAGTATAATCTCTTCCATTTCTGTCCATGTTGATAACAAAAGTTGGGTATTCATCCTTTCTGATGGAGGCATAATACTCCATTGTATATATGACATATCTTCTTTTTCCATTTGTCTGTTGAAGGGCATCTTGGTTCTTTCCACAGTTTGGCTATTGTGGCCATTGCTGCTATGAACATTGAGGTACAGATGGCCCTTCTTTAAGAATAGGACACTGTAAGAATGTGAATTAAAGCATAAACACTTGTAGTGTATTTCATTTTTAAGTATCAGTCGTGGTGTCTAGGGACACAGTAATTTTCAAGCATATATAAAATAAATAGTAAAATTGTGAGAGAAATAAAATGTTTTATTTGTTCAAAAGAAATAATTAGATTAATTTTACATGGAGAAGAGTCAACTGAAGGTCAACAGACAGATGCACTGGGCGCCTGGGTGGCTCAGTTGGTTAAGCCGCTGCCTTTGGCTCAGGTCATGATCTCAGGGTCCTGGGATCGAGTCCCGCATTGGGCTCTCTGCTCAGCAGGGAGCCTACTTCCTCCTCTCTCTCTCTACCTGCCTCTCTGCCTACTTGTGATCTCTCTCTGTCAAATAAATAAATAAAATCTTTAAAAAAAAAAAGAGAGAGACAGATGTAGTAAATTTCCCCAAATAAGAATCCTTGTGAAATGGAAGAAGTGATCTCCAGTATTCACAAAATGTTAAATTAAGACCTATGTTTAATCCTAATGTGGGAAAATTTGAGGCTTAACACAAGAAAGGAATTTTTTGATAGATCAGTCTGGAGAATTAACTGTACTTCTCACAAAGCTATATTTCATTTTAATCTTTCAATTATATTAGGGAAGACAAACTGTGAAGATATTTTGGAAGCCACTTAGCCAATCAACAGAGTGATACTGGAACACATTCGAGGCACCTGCACCTTTGAGTAAAACAACAACAACAACAACAACAGCAACAGCAACAACAAAACCCAAAAAACTTCCTTGCTTATATTAGAATTATATTTTTAAATAAATTACAGATAACATCATAATCTATATACTCATTGGTCAGAAATACTAGGAAAAGAGAATTATGTCTACTTAAAACTGACAGAATTGACCAGCTCCATATTAAACAAATGTGCATATAGAAACATATTGTGTATTTTGAAAGAAAAGTCAGTGTGTGTGTGTGTGTGTGTGTGTGTGTGTGTAGACAACACTGATTGGTAATTCCAGTATCAGGTAATATTTTCCGCTGTTACATGCATGTTAGTGAAAAACCACTAATGCATAATAAATAGGACAAGAGCTATTTATCATCAGTCATTCCAATAGGCAATACACAAAATAATAACCACTATTTATTATACTGCTTTGTCACATGTTTAATTCTTTGATAAGTGAATTTTCTATTTCTGTCTATGAAATTTATTTTGTTAAGAAATTGAAAGACTGCTTTTTAATTTTCTTTGAAAACACAAAACTGACTCAACTGAACTTCATCTGAACAGCTTTTAGAGATTAAATTTGAACAAATACAAAATTAGGATACCCTTCTAAAAATATGACAGGGAATTGAAGTTATATATAAGTCTCAAAATAATCTGACATTTAATTTCTTCCTTGATGGTAGTCAGTCACAAATGTTTTCTTTTTTACAAACCATTTTTAGTTCTTGGTAACCAAATAAAAGTATGGTATTGAAATCATTTTTATAAAGCTGTTTGTCTTACATTAATAAAACATTTAGATACATTTATTTGTGTAATATCTTTTCTAGGTATTTTCTTAGAGTGTCTATGATCATCCATGTTTTTGCATATTTTACTAACATAAACATGGAATCCAGAATATAATATTTATCAAAGCTTAATGTAATACTGATCACATTCTCCAGCAATATATCTATGTTATCATTTCTAATATTTCACATGACAACTTAATTAATGGATTTATACTTAAAATTTGTTTTCATATTTAACCTTAAAAATTCCTTAAAGCAGGGACCTTCATTTTTGTTGATTGCTAAATACTTTAGATTTGTTTGTTTATTTTTCTTAAGGATTATAGTTCACATTCACTTACTTGATTCACATCAAGTAAGATGATGTTTGAAAAATAAAACCAGAATTAGAACAATAGGTACTGGGTGCCTGGGTGGCTCAGTGGATTAAAGCCTCTGCCTTTGGCTCAGGTCATGATCCCAGGGTCTGGGATTGAGTCCTGCTCAGCAGGGAGCCTCCTTCCCCCACTCTTTGCCTGCCTCTCTGCCTACTTGTGATCTCTGTCTGTCAAATAAATAAATAAAATCTTTAGAACAATAGGTATCTATGTCAGAACTACAGAAATATCTCATAACAAAGAAATGGATTATAGTCTTTTCTTGTGTTAGTGAAATTAAAAAAAATAGTTAAATGTAATAGACTTTATCTTTTAGAACAGTTTTCATTTACATAAAAAATATAAAGATCTTACAAAATATTCCTATACCCCACATTCAGTTTACCTTATTAATTTCTTACACTAGTATTATACATTTCTTACAATGAATGAATCAATAATGATACATTATTATTAATTGAAGTTCACATGATGTTCTGATTTACTAAGTTTTTCTCTGGTGTCTTTTTTCTGACCACTTTTAGGATTATTGCACTTCATCATATGTCTTCTTAAGCTCCTCTTATCTGTGACAGCTTTTTTTCATGTGATTCAACTGGACTTGTATAGGGATTGAGATCATGGAGGATAAGTGTCATTTTCATGAAATCATATTAAAATTGCTTTATATCAATATGACTTCACACTGTTAATGTTGACTTTGACCATTTGACTGATGATTAATTTATTTGGTAAGTTTCCTCAAGGTACAGTTCTATCCCCCTCCCCCAGCTCCTCTTGGTTTTCCATTTATTGCTATAAATATGGATTCACAGTTATTTATTTTATAATTTGGGTTATAATCCAGAGCTACTTTCTTTGTCACTCCAGTTGTTGGTAGCTCTTTAAATTGACTTTTGACTTTCTTCTTTGTTTTTTGTTGTTGTTATTGTTTTTGATATATATATTTTTTAAGGGCACTACAACATATTTTTTTCTCAGTCCTAGAACCAAACATTTTTCCAAGGAGACTTTCATAGCTATTTCTTCAAAGAGCCATATCTCTTAGATCTTTTTATTAAAGAATGGTGTTAGAGGGGCAGCTGGGTGGCTTGGTTGGTTAAACGCCCAACTCCTGATTTCAGCTACTGTCCTGATCTTGGGGTCGTGAGATCAAGCCCAACGTCCTGATCTGCACTGGGCATGGGATCATGCTTGGGATTCTCTCCCTCTCCCTCTGCTCCCCCCCTGTGGGCTTTCTTCTGTCTAAAAAAAAAAAAAAAAAAAAAAAAGAAACCTATGTATGTGTATATCTATATTTATATAGATACTAGATACACACACACAAACACATACAGATTTCTGCAAATACTTTAATATGTAATCATCTGTATCTATATTAAGCTACATGAATTTATACTGATATATCCACCTCTAATATATTACCGCATGAATATTACCACACAGTCTACTCTCTTGCTTCTTTCTATCCTCTCACTCTAACAGTAAGAAACTTGGCCTTCAGCATCTGAAATTGATTTATTTGTTTAATTTCAACATTCCTGCAAAGCAATGTCAGAATTGTTACCCCATACACAGATAATAAACTTCAAAACTAGAGTATAGTGTATATGTACAGTCCCTTTTTCTTAGTCTTATAGACTCTCCTCATTTCTAAAGTTACTTAGGTCAGCACAATATTCTTCTACCCCTTTAGTGAGGTTTTTGTCATATTTGTAATACAGTTCAGTTGTTTTGTAATATTCGACATTCCCTCCTGGGATCTCTCCTAATCCTAAAGATTTCAAGAAATGTTAAATATTTCATTAGAAAATGTTCTGTTCCCATAGAAAACACTTTAATGCGTACCTGCACAGAGACATAGCAGTTGTGAGTCTACATGTAGTTGTCAATTTTTTGTGTCAATGTGGGGGCACCTGACTGGCTCTGTCAGAGGAAAGTGTGGCTCTTGACCTTGGGGTCATGGTTCAAGATCCACATGGGTGTAGAGATTAGTTAAATAAACAAACAAACAACTCAAGAAAAACACCTCACCGCTCGACCTCTCCCCCCAAATTTTATATGTTGATGTGGCTTTGCTATATAGTTCCCAGTTATTCAGTCAAAAACTACAGTTGTGATTAAAATCGGTAATCATTTTATTTTAAGAAAGGCCTTGATTCCCGATTCAACCAGTTGAAAGGCCTTCAGAGCAGAACACAAACTTCCCAGGAGAAGAAGAAATGCCTGCTGTGGACTGCAAACCCAGCTTATGCTTCCTAGCTTTCCTTTCCTGATGGCCTGCCCTATAGATATTATACTTTTTTAGCCACTCCCAACATTGCATGGCCTTTTTCCTTGCAATTTATCTCCTACTAGTTCTACTTCTCTCGTCACACAAGCTAAAACACATTGTGGTACCAGAAGAACATCTAGGAAAAAAATAATCTTTAGGATGAAGTCTCTCAATTGGCTCTAGGTTTTCTGGAATTATTTCCCTAATGTAGTTGGATTTACAGGAACTAAAATACTGTATTTACAGTAGTAAAGTAAGCATTAGTAGTTCATAACATGATGTGCCAATAGAGACATATAAAATATTGCCATTGGATACCACAAACCGAATACAGAAAGGGTAACTCATGATGCTACCGTCAAACACCTAAATTCTGCCAAATTTTCTTTGCCAGTAGAAGCAGTCTTTCTTTCCCTGCTCAAGGATGTCAGTTTTCCATTGTGTGAAGAATCTTTAATCACCTCCCCTGTGATGGTTACATTGCAAGTGACTGGTGATTCTCCTCAAAACCTACCACCCTCAAAACCTGTCATCCTCCTCAGAGCCAAGACACCTTTTATTCTAGATTTATAAATAGATTCAAGTCCCAGGACACCCCAGAGGGTGTGTACACAGTGTATTTTACACTTAGAAACTGCACATGCTTTCTAATTTATCGAGATAGAAATATGGGGACAGGGGCGCCTGGGTGGCTCAGTGGTTTAAAGCTTCTGCCTTTGGCTCAGGTCATGATCCCAGGGTCCTGGGATCGAGCCCTGCATTGGGCTCTCTGCTCAGCAGGGAGCCTGCTTCCCCCCCCACCCTACCCCCCGTGCCTTTTTGCCTACTTGTGATCTCTGTCTGTCAAATAAATTTAAAAAATCTTTAAAAAATTAAAAAATATTTTAAAACAAAAAAAGAAATACAGGGACATGTGGGGACATATATCATAAGGGTGTGGGCTCATGCTTCTCTTTTGTCAGTTCCAATTAGAGACCATATATTGGCTGCTCAATGGCTGCTGCGACATACATTAAAGATTTTTGAGAAAATACAGCTCGTTAGGGAGGCAAATATAATTATTAGCAACAAAATAATGCCTGTGCTTTGGAGATCACTTGAGCCAGAGTCCTCATGACCCAAACCAACTAGAATCAAGTCAGGAAATGATACCGAAGAACAACAGGATCACCAGCAGCATAACAAATCCAAGAGTCTAATAGCTTTTTATATGTGGATTCATTCATTCTTCTGTCCCTTTTTCATGTATAAACACTAACATTATTGCCATATTATATCATATGTACTTATAATATGTGTATAGAAATAAACTGAAAACTTTTGCAGTTATGGATTAAAGTCAAGGCCAAATATGATTTCTACGTATATTTTTTAGGTCTGAGTTAGATAAAAATTACACCTATTCAAGAATATTTTAAAGAAAACATAGGTGTACTTTTTTTTTTTTTTTTTTTGCAATTTCCTAAACTCCTTTGGAAAGAGGATAAGAAGTTATTACTCAAAGTTAGTTATTTTGAGGCCTACTGAGTGACAAGATACTGCATCACAAACTTTAGACTATTTTGTATATCTATTTGGACATTGTAATTCTGAGGCTTTCTTAAAAGATTCTATTTTCCTTATTTTGCATCCTAATTTACTTACTCTAAATTTGTTCTGGCAGTATTTTTCATTTTGCTTGCTAGGGAAAAGAGTAAAATCAATAGAGAATAATTTCCTAGTGAAGTCTTGGAAAGTTCTGTATTTGTTTTCTACTTTCATCATTTTAAATTTTGTTGTAACAGTAAGTGTGTATTTTCTTATTTATAAACAAAAGCAATTTGTTTAATCAACACTCTTATCAGTTTCATGGAGGGCAACAAAATGGTCAAACTTCCTACAGAGTTATTTGAATGTGCACTTCATAGTCTGGAATCAAAGTTAAGAATACGTGTTATCGGGGCACCTGGGTGGCTCAGTGGGTTAAAGCCTCTGCCTTCAGCTCAGGTCATGATCCCAGGGTCCTGGGATCCAGCCCCGCATCAGGGTCTCTGCTCAGCAAGGAGCCTGCTTCCCCCTCTCCCACTGCCTGCCTCTCTGCCTATTTGTGATCTCTGTCAAATAAATAAATAAAATATAAAAAAAATGAAATGTGTTATGCAATTTACAAAAACTTGCATTCATACATTTATTCACCTAACATATCTTTATTGAAGGTCTTACATTTACTGGGGAAATTGTATTTTAAGCATTTCCCAACTGTAATATGGATTTTGTTTCAAAAGATCTCTTGCAAATGTGGGCTAACCAAAAACACCTATTTGAAATTCAAAACGCCTTCTTAGTTTATATAAATAATGGGCTTTGCAAGGCTAACTCATTTAAAAAATCAGTAAACTTATTATAAATGTGTAGTTTAAAACAAAAGCAGGTTCAGCATTCTTCGTTCTTCTTTAGCATTCTAGCATTCTTCATGTTCAAAGTTGTGATGGCCTGATCTCAGAAGGGCAGACTTGTATTCTCACCAAATTAGCATTCTTTGTTTTTGATCCATTTATCTTATTCTCTGACCTACTTCGATGAGAAGAAAAGGCAGGCATTCGAGGGAACAAACACATACACACACATACACATACACACACACACACACACACACACACACACCGGGAAAGAGTAAGCTGTGGATGAGCACTGCCTGGACAGCATTTCGGCTTAAGACTAATAAAAACAGATTATGCTTAAAATTAGTTTTAGCTTTACATATGGCTTCTTCTCTCATCCTTCTCCTCGTGGAATTGCCATCTTTTAACAAAGGATTCATAATTTCTGTTCATCTGTCAAACTTTAGTTTTATTTTCCTCTTTGATCATTCTGTTGCCCTATGTAATAATTAAAAAAAAAACCAGGCAATTATTCCCACTCCTATGATTTACCTACCAAACGGAAGGCTACAACATAGCAGCATCTTGGATGGCACAGTGATTTGACATTGGGGTCCAACTAGTTCAGCCCTAGCATTCCTATCGCCAGGGCTTTCTCTTCTGCTTTACTTAGACTTACCACCACCACCTACAGTGCATTCTCTATATGCCTCTTTTTTTTTTTTTTTTTAGATTTTATTTATTTATTTGACAGACAGAGATCACAAGTAGGCATAGAGGCAGGCAGAGAGAGAGAAGGAAGCAGGCTCCCTGCTGAGCAGAGAGCCCAATGTGGGGCTCCATCCCAGGACCCTGGGAGGTTTTAACCCACTGAGCCACCCAGGCGCCCCTTTATATGCCTCTTCTTATGTAGCCATTCTTTTGCTACAATTAAAGCAAATACAGTAATAGGTCAAAACATTGGGTTCTGACTTCTTCAAATATAACTAAAATATTGTTTGTGCCCTAAAGCATGCTTATGATATAAATATGATAAAACTGTTTACAGGGTGTTTTAAGATATATCTTAGGTTGCAGAAACACCTTAAAGTATACCTTTTAAAGATATAACAGAGAGTCCTCATATACCTCAAATCCAGTTTCCTCTATTATAGTTATCTTAGAAAAATATGGGCATTTGCTATGATTAATGAGCTATATTAAAATATACTTTCTTCAGATTTCTTTCATTTTTACCTATTGTCCTTTTCCTATTCCAGGATCTCAATCAAGATACCACATTACATTCAGTCATCATATCTCCTTAGGCTCCTTTTCACTATGACAGCTTTTCACACTTGTTTTGATAACATGGATGGTTTTGAAGAATATTTGTTAAGTATTTTTAGGGTTCTGTGTAACAGAATTTTGTTTCATGTTTTCCCTTTATTAGATAGGAATTATATATTTTGAGAGGAAAATAATAGAGGTAAAGTGCTGTCTTCATCATAAAATATCAAGAGTACATAATATCGACATGACATGCTACTGTTGATACTGATGTTTATCACTTAGCTGAGGTAGTTTGTCAGGTTTTTCGACTGTGTAGTTACTCTTTTTCCCTCCTCCATACTGTACTCTGGAAAGAGCTCACTATGCAAGAGAGGCAGGCACAGAGACAGAGGGGGAAGCAGGCTCCCTGCTGAGCAGAAAGCCGGATGTGGGGCTCAATCCCAGGACCCTGGGATCATCACCTGAGCCAAAGGCAGAGGCGTTAACCCACTGAGCCACCCAGGTGCCCCAGATGGGCACTTTCTTGTTCCTACATACATATGGCATTTCCTTGGTGTGTGCACTGAGTGAGAAACATCTCACTTTCTTCCTCGTATTATAAAACCATCAATTCAATTAGGGTTCTACTTGTGTTATTTTATTAACCTAATTACCTCCTAAAAGGTCTGTCCTCACCCATGGATAAGGCTTTAATATATGAGTTGGGGAGGGGCAAGTCAGTCCATAGTATTGCTTATTTATTCAATACATTATGCTTATATGGACATGGATATTTATTTTATACTTCACCTTATAATCCAATAAGACTTCACTTAGTTGTTCAGATTTGACCAGTGGAGGCTTATTTGCTTGGCTTATGTGTAACTAATATTATCTAATATTAACATTTATTTTAATTACTCCTAACTGAAGAATTGGTAAAAAAAAGTTTATCTCTACAAAAATAATACAACAATATCTTATTTTTTTTAAGATTTTATTTATTTACTTGACAGAGAGAGATCACAAGTAGGCATAGAGGCAGGCAGAGAGAGAGAGGAGGAAGCAGGCTCCCTGCCGAGCAGAGAGCCCGATGCGGGACTCGATCCCAGGACCCTGAGATCATGACCTGAGCCAAAGGCAGCGGCTTAACCCACTGAGCCACCCAGGTGCCCAACAATATCTTATTTAATATGGTAGATTTTCTAGGTAATGTTAATTCTGTCTATATTTTGTCCCATGATTTCCTTATTTCAGTCATTACAGCACAGTTTCCCTCTTTATATGTGGTTATTTCTTATTGTGATATTGTTACTGTTCTTATTTTTTGTTATTATTATATTATTCCCCTCCTCATCCTCTTCTTCCTTATTCTGCTTTCTCATCTTCTTTCCACATTTTTCTAGGTTTTCTGTCTTTACTGTTACCAGACAGATGAGATTACTGGTTTCTTTTCATTCTTATCTCCCTGTCCAATATAGGAATATAACTGGATTTTGGCAGTTGCTTAAGGTTATCCATGTGTATATAAAATATATCTAATTTCATGACCACTTACTTAATAAACATTCTACCAAACAGCTCCTATATTATCAACCCTTTCCTAAGACAATAAAGTTTTGAAATTTCATGCTCTTTTATATAATGTCTTACCATCATATCAAACTAAAAAAAGAAACATGTTTGTTATAAGGACGCCTGGGTGACTCAGTCACTTATGTGTCTGCCTTCAACTCAGGTCATGATTCCAGGGTCCTGGGATCAAGTTCCACATCAGGCTCCTTGCTCAGTGGGGAAACTGCTTCTCCCTCTGTCTGCCACTTCCCCTGCTTGTTCATGTTCTCCCTCTCTCGCTGACAAATAAATAAAATCTTAAAAAAAAAGAAGAAGAAGCATGTTATAAAAATGATGTTTAAGCATCATGTTTTCTATCCAAGCATTCTCAACATATATAGGTGAACACAGAATGTTTGACTTGTGAAAGAACTTAAAGAAGGATGAAGAGTTGGCACCTTTATTTTTAAACAATTTAATATGTTGGTCAATAAGCTTACTATATGTATGAATTTTGAGCTTGTAGTGAAATTTGTATTGAAGTTATATTTTGCCTTAAAATAGTTTTCTGTGTTTGAAGTTTATATTGTGTGCAATTTTAATGGGAGATAATTATAAGAAGAAAAAGGTATGAAAAACTAACAAATCTGGTACAGAAAAAATGAAAAAATAATGATTATTATTTTCTCTGTTACATTATAATATGTAAAAATTTAAATCACACAGGTACCAATTACCATTTACCTCTTAGATGCAAATATTTCAGTCTTTTTAAATGTATACTTTTTTAACGTAAATTTTAATCTTTGAAAATTATTTTTGTATCTTGGGTAGGAATGAAATCAATCATAATTTTTTTCAAAATTATTAATAGGACCAAAGGAGCTTTGATAAACAATGACAATAATGACCACTTTAATCTGAAATTTTCTATACATATTTCAAAAGCAATACACTTATTTATAAAAAGATTTTATTTATTTATTTGACAGACAGATACCACAAAGAGGCAGAGAGGCAGGCAGAGAGAGAGAGAGGGGAGGAAGAAGCAGGCTCCCCACTGAGCAGAGAGCCCACTGTGGGGCTTGATCCCAGGACCCGGAGATCACGACCTGAACCAAAGGCAGAGGCTTTAACCCACTGAGCCACCCAGGTGTCCCAGCAATACACTTGAATAGAAAATAAGATGCATGTGTACATACAGACATGTAGGCACACATATAGACACCTTCACACACCGATCTGCTCTCCATAAAGCCAGATGATAGAGATGACAGAGCATTTCAAATACTTATATTTAAACATTCCACAAACCGTAGTACAGCATAGTACTGGAAAAAATAGCTAAAAGAGAGAAAACAGAATTAGCAAGGAGTCTAACTGTGACTTAAAATCACTTACAGAGAGAAAATGCTGATACTAAGTTTAGAAATACTTGAAAAGAATTTTGGTATATCAGTGGAGTGACCATAGGGAAGTAAGTTTAAAACGCACATGATTTTGATATCATCTTTTCAAAGCTATTGCTCTGGGAAAAAAGAATGTGAAAAGGAAGGACTGGTACTCTTTGATAGAACAAAGTAAAAGCAAGTGGGGCAAATTTATGTTGCGCAAAACAGAAAGAACAACAGTAAGAGAAACTAAAGCCACATAATCCTCCCCAAATCCACAGAAATTAAAGGCATCCATTAAAGAAATTATTCTTTACTACACTAGAAATAAAGTCGCTTTTGAACTAGGAATCTGCTCTAAATTTGTATAGTGTATACACATGAAACAAATAGAAAATAAAGGCCTAAATGTTTATAAAAACTCTATTTAAAAAAACAGAAAAATGGGAATAAAAACACAAGCTGATAAAATGCCCCTTATGAACAAACAAAAATAGCACAATGAAGAAAACAAACAAAAATCCCTGATTGAATTAAATATTTTCCATAAAACATCTGGATATAGGTAAAATCATGTTGAATGATAAATATGAAAACTGAATGCAGAAATGTTTAAAATAAAATAGAATGAAAAGATCATTAAGTTCAGAAAGGTAATGGAAAAATAAAAACCATAATAGAATTGAACACTAAATTATAATTATCTTAAGGGAAGCAAGAATCAAATAGAAATTTAACAATGGCTATTGAAGGAAGGTAGTAAAAACAATACAATATAAATTCAAAACAAATGCAATATAAATACAAAATAAAGTAAATATAATATAAAGTAAATAATAAAAAAAAGAAATAGGGGTGCCTTTGTGGCTCAGTTGGTTAAGCGACTGCCTTTGGCTCAGGTCATGATCCTGGAGTCCGGGGATGGAGTCCCACATCGGACTCCCTGCTCAGCAGGGAGTCTGCTTCTCCCGCTGATTTCTCTCCTCTCATGCTCTCTCTCTCTCTTTCTCTCTCAATAAATAAAATCATTTAATAAATAAATAAATAAATAAATAAATAAATAAAAGAGATGCCAGAGAAGTGGTCGAAGTGACAGTAAGGCAAAAGGACTCTAGTATATATAACTGGAAACTGAAGAGAAAACGAAACAAAACAAAAAACTGAACAAAGCTAATATTTAAAATCAAAAATGTAAAAATCTAGATATAAAATAACCTAAATGTAAATATTGAATGACTTTGAACATATCTAAGAAAGCTGGTTTAAAAAGCAACTTTAAGACATATCTTTATAAACAATAACATTAATAAATAAAGAAAAAATCCACAGGTTCTCCATGTGAATAAAATCCAAGTTACTTGCAAATACCTGAGAATTAGACTTGCATCAAACGTCTCATGAGCCATGTACATAGAAAGGCAAAAATGCAGAAGCAATTTCAAGAAAATTAAGGGACTAAACTACGAACAAAAAATTATATACCTCTCTAAGCTGTTTTTACATGCAAGAAAGCAGCTAATATTATATTTCTTGAGGATTATAGAAGTGGGTGGACTTTATTCAAGCAAGAAAAAATATTGGCAAAATGAAGAATAAATAATATTTAAAATACTTATTTGTAGATATAAGTTCTAGTGAAGCTGAGAGTGAGGATATAATAATGGTCCTTTACAAGTGATATTTACTGACAAAGTAAAAATGATAACTAAAATATGAGAAGACATGAGGTAATAGAAGAAAGAACCCTAAGTGTATTGATTATGATAGAGACAGTAGAATAAGGCAAAGTATATCAATAAAAACTGAGAAAGATTAATAAAAATATTAATAAAACAGATGAT
This sequence comes from Mustela nigripes, assembly GCF_022355385.1. Classification (NCBI taxonomy): domain Eukaryota; kingdom Metazoa; phylum Chordata; class Mammalia; order Carnivora; family Mustelidae; genus Mustela; species Mustela nigripes. The sequence goes on from NC_081571.1 coordinate 59,285,785, forward strand.
GCCAGGCATTAAAATGGTATATACATTCACATTCACAATCAACTAATATACTGAAATTACTAGCATTTATAGGTTTAAAGGACATTTTAGCAGAAGGAAAAATTGTATCATGTTAAGAAGAAAACAGTGAATACAGTATTAGAAGCAAAATATTGCATCAAGAAGTGATTTGGCAGATGTGAAATATATCAGCCTTGTGAATAAACATGAAGATTAAACCACGTGTTTAAAAAATTCAGATTGTCTCACAAAGAGGGAACCAACTAAATGCTACTTCTAAGAGATTTACTTAAAACAAGGTATTTTTAAAGTGAATAAATAAAGACAAGAGAAGTAAAAACAGGAAGAAAATAGGCATTGCTATTTAAATATCAGCAAATAGATTACAATAAAACAGGATTAAATATACAAAGAGGTATGCTTTTTAATGTTAAAAGCCACAGTCCACAATGTAAGCAACACATATCTGATACATATGCACCAAGTAATACTGCAGTGGACATAATAAAGCAGAAAGAGGAAACAAAAAGAGAGAGCAACACAAAAATATCAGAAAGGTGTAACACACTACTCTTGGTGAACTAGACAAAGTAGACAAATAAGAATATAGAAGAAACTTAAAATGTAATTGATAATTAGACCTATGGAGACATGTAAAATTTTGCCACCTGATAGTAGAGAATATACTTTGTTAAAAGACCAAATGACATATTAACAAAAATTATCAAATTAGATCACAAAAAAAATCACATTAGTTCATTAAAGTAGAAACTCTTCCAACAACCTTCTCTGATCGTAATTATTACATCTATAAAGTAATGCAAAAAATATTTTTATAAAGCTCCATTTTATTAATTTTTTAATTAAGCAACTCAAGGATGAAAAGTGAAAAACACAATTTCTAAAAAAAATAGACTACATTAAATTTTATCTTATAAGATATATTTATAGTGATAATTAGGGGGAAATTAATAATCTTGGATCTATAAAATTGTAAGAAGGAAGTAAAATTAATTACTTCCAATTAATTGAAATAATTTTCAATGATCTAAAAATGAAAACAAAACAAAAACATACTAATCAACATTTTACAAGCCTAAATGCCAAACCTTTAATAAACATAGAGCCCCTTAATTGTTTTAGAACACCAAAAAAGGAAGGAACTTCCAAAGTTTTCCTATAAAATAAGTATGACAACAATAGCTTTACTGATAGCATTATCAATAGCACATGGATAAGAAAATTATAAATCAGTATTTCTAATGAATGTTTTTGGAAAATTTCTTAATATAATATAAACAATGAAATATAGTAGAAAAATGATACATGATAAAGGGTAAAAATTATTTTAGGGATATAAGTTTCAATTTTCAGAAAATTATTACTATAATTTACTGTATTAATTGGCTAATTGTGAAAAATTTATCTGTGCGAAAATGAAATTCTATTGAAAACTTCATAACAGTTCATGATTCAAAAAAAAAGAAAGTGTTGGTTGATGGATACTTTTGTATTACAATCACAGCCTATATTTTTAGTATGAAAACTTGTGTCCTCCAGTGGAATTATGGATCTAAATATTATACACACACACACACACACACACACACACACAAAGAATAAAATGAGTAAATTCGTTATACTAATCTGAATGGATGGAGACATTTTTAATAGTATAAAATCTAGAAGACATAAAATAAAATATTAATAACTTCAAATTAGATTTTAAAATTTGGAGCATGGAAAAAATGCAGCAAGAAGTCAAAAGGCAAATGATAGTGAATACACAATATAAATATATAATGTTAGTTACAAACAGTGTGCTTGGGTAAATGGGAAGACAAAAAATTTACCAAAAAATGGGAAGATATAAACAGTAATTAACCAAAAAAGGTATGAAAATCACCTGTGAATCTTTCCTATGGAAGATTTTCAATTTTGCACATTACTAGTGAAATAAAAATTAGAAGAATCCTAAGCAACTCTTTCTCATCAATCATAATGACCAAAAATAAAAGCTTGATAATATGTTAAGATGGGAACCAGACACTCTCTCGTACTGTGCTTTGGAAATTCAAAATGTTTTAACCTAATGAATATGAATTTAACCACACTTAATAAAATTGTATGTGCTTTACCTTTCAATCCAGTCATTTCCAACAATAGGAAAATATATCTGCACAAGGTTATTCAATATTATTTGTAAAATAGCACAAAAAAAAGCATAGAGAATGTGCTCTATTTTACATTGAAAGATGGAGGAAATAAGAAAACATTCATTTGTCCACATACTTTGGCAAAAATAAATACAAAAAAGATAAACCAGAAACCAGGGGTAATTGGGGACAAGGTTGAAAAGATCAAGGGTGAGGTACACTCCTAAAAATAGTTCTTTTACTACATAATTTAAAATTATATATGAATATCTTAATAATAAAATTAGTATAAAGCAAAATACAAAACAAATAAAACTCTAACATGGACAGATGTGATATTTAAAAATGGTGTTGCTCTAGTATGCAAACTCCAAGTAAAATTCATCTCTATAGGATGCTGGCTTTCATTTCAAGGTTTGTTATTTCATGTTGTATAATTCTTCATGTTTTACACTGCTTAAATCTTGAGGTACTGGCTATATTTATAATATGTAAGGTCTGTGATGGCTCAATTGAAGAGAATTCTGGAATTATTTGACCCACTAGTACCCTAAGTGTTCCCATCATGGCTGACTAAAAGTAACACTTGGCACATTTCATTGAAACTCTCCTTTCAAGTGTATAAATACAAGCACAGTACATATAACAATAGATTTCACAGCTCTATTAAAACTGCTCTGTACAATAAGTTGTTTACCACAATGACTCTTTAAAACTTTAAAGTCTGAGTTCAGATTCTAAAAATATGCACAAACTTTTATTATTATGCCTATCTGCATAAATGTGTACTGTTCTCATTTTTCCACTATGAGGATAGAGGGTGCATAAATTCGGTTATATTTGCAAACCTCAAGTCAACATTAAAAATGATAAACAATATTTCTGTATTTGAAAATGGCCTTGTTGAGGCTGAGAAAGAACCAGAGGCAATTAAATGCTTTTTATTTTTGTCACTTCTTAATATAAGGCTTTATTTTTCATCTCTGTGTATAATATGGGAATAAAAATAAAGTGAGATAAACTGATATTAATGAAGCCAGTAAGTAAGTAGTTAGAGGTGAAAAGTTCAACAATCAATAGAAAGCTCGATATCAAGGGAAAGGGAATATATGGCAGTGAATGGTTATCTACATATTAACTCAGAGGAGTAGAATACATTAATAATACCAAGAGCTGGTTCAGTTTTCACATGAATTTTCCTTTAGATTATACCAAGAAGCTCCATTTTATCATCTTGGATCTTTCCAATATGTATGTTTTGTTTTGTTTTGTTTCTAAGTCAGGCAGGCAATTGTGTGAGAGCAATTTAACATTTATTTGAATGTTAAATTAATGTTCAAATTAACATTTATTTGAACCTATCAAACTCAACCTTCTGTTCTCAATGTCTAGATACAGCAGGGCAATGGTAAAATACCTTTTTCATTTCACAGAACTTAGAAGGTAGCGTAAGTAAAAACACCAAGGTGCCAGAGCTGAGGAGCACGCTTTAGCCCTGTACTTTAGAAAATGCTTAGCGGATGTCTGTTTTCAGCTTTGCTAAAATCTGGAAGCAATTGTTTCTGCCAAGAAAAGATTTTGATTGCATACACCTATCCTTTACTTAACGGCTTTAATTTGTGTAAACTGTCTCTGAAAAACCTGCAACTCAGGAAAAAAAAATTAAATTAAGTACAAGTTTTCATATTTCCATATTTCCATAGTTACAGACAAGATGCACAACAGAACAAAAATATGTTTATCCTTTATTCATATTAACATTTTGCTCATTTGCTTATCTATAGCTCCCTCCCCAACACACATTATTTTTCTGAATCACATAATAGAAATGTAGACACATAATCTAGAAATACTTTAGTATATTTTATGCGAATGTTTAATGCAATCATAGGGCTAACCAGAATCAATTTGAGAATGTAGCATGCAACAGTGTAAATACTGGGAGATATGTTTCATAGTAGCTAAAGTAACAGTCAACCACATTAATATAATACTTCTCACATAAATCTGGTCACTTTGAAAGGTGGCAGTTACACATAGTAACATTTCTTTTTTTTTCCAAGATATTTTTGGTTTGTAGTGAAATTTGAATGTTCTGTAAACTTAAACAGGCCTAAGAACTTTACAGGATTGTAGATAACTCCTAATTCTGTCCCCATTATTAACATTATTAAAACTGAAATCCTCCTGTGGAATTCTTACCTCTGGTGCACTCATTTTTTTCTTTGTGGTTTTCTGACCCAGTATTGTTTTCAGATCTGATGAAGCAGCAAACTCAACCTGTATAATTTTTGTACTTCAGTTACTCACAGTCAGCCTTATTTTCAAACAGAGTTCACTTACCTACATCCCAGTGGACTCATGGATTCCAATTGAATTTAATGAGTTAGAATCCAGTCCCATTATTATTTTGATGCTCAGAATGTTCCATATTTAGTCCATGGAAAAATTTTGGACTGACTTTTCTGACTTTTGTTATGGTCCAATCACTCTCTGAGTTCTTATTTTCTAGTACAAAATATATCCCAGTCTCCCCTTATATTTCCCAACTTACCACTGCAACCTAAAATTTCTTCAAAGAATTCTGGTTTCTGGAAAACAATTTTTGGAAACTAAGATCTAGACCTTCGTGTGCTCATTGTTATTTTAATGTTGCCTTACCCACATCCTTAGGTGGATGAAATGAGATTCTTGCAAGAATGCACGCATGCGTGCACACACACACACACACACACAACTATCTATTTAGCAACATCTGTCAAAATCAGTGAGCATACTGGGACACATGGGTGGCTCATTTAGGCATCCAACTCTTGATTTTGGCTCAGGTCATGTTCTCAGGGCTATAAGATTGAGCCCCATATCTGGCTCTTCATGGGGCAAGGAGTCTGCCTCTCTCCCTCTCCCTCAGTCCCCCTTACCTCCTGGCACACTGTCGCTCTCACTCTCTCTCTGCCTCAAATTAAAAAAAAAATAATAATTTTAATACAAGTGAGCACACTAATTTCTCTAATTCCATATTTGTAACTGCCTCCCTTTTTCAGGCAAGGAAAATATCAGTCTCTCCTTTTTCTCAATATGTTTACTTGTTTGATCTGTTTTGCAATATGTAACCGAGCACTGGCACAGTGTATAGACACTATACTGGACTCTGACAGCCCCCCAGTGAGTCACCACTTCCATCATGCAAAAGTCTCTCCCTATCAATTCCAGATTGGAAAAATGCATGGATGCCTTCCTCCTCAAACTGAGTGAACACCAACACCCCGCTCCTGAGCTTGTACGCCTAACCTCCATGTGGAATCACCAGCTCAGTACTAGACTCCATGCCAGTTTGTGCCTCTGAACACTGCCACCTATCCCTGTATGGATGCCCTACTATTCACAAGAGTCCAATACCCGTAATGCTTAATAATTATTAAACCACATACTTTAGTTTCAGAAATCATATTTCCTTTGAAATTTAAATTGATTGATGACTCTAACACTCTTTACAATTAGAATACTTAATATTTACTTAAACATTTTTAGAATTTTTAAACACTTAAAAGAAAAACAATAAAACTACTATTAAAAACTGATTAGTACTTGGGTTGCTTCCATAATTTGGCTGAAATAAATAATGTTGCAATAAACATAGGGGTACAAATACCTTTTCAAATCAGTGTTTTCATATTCTTTGGGTTAAAAACCCAGGGGTCGAATTACTGGATCATATGGTAATTCTATTTTAAATTTTTTCAAGAACTGCCATACTGTTTTCCACAGTGGAAGCACCAGTTTGCATTCTTACCAACAGCACAGAAGGGTTTCTTTTTCTCCACAACCCAATCCTTTTTCTCCAGTGACAGATGAATGGATGAAGAAGGTGTGATAATTGTGTGTGTGTACACAACACACACTCGCAATGGAATATTACTTAGCCAAAAAAATGAAATCTTGACATTTGAAAAACATGGATGGATCTAGAGGGTATAACGTTAAGGGAAATAAGTGAGTTAGAGAAAGACAGATACCATATTAATTCACCTATAAAGAAACAAAACAATTAAATAAACAAAAGAAGAGACAACAACAAAATCTCTTAAGTATAGAGAACAAACTGATGGTTACCAGAGGAGAGCCAGGTCAGGAGATGGGTGAAATAGGTGAAGGAGATTAAGAGTATGCTTACTGTGATGAGCACTGAGTAATGCATTACTGATTATTGATTAATACTGATTATTGATTATCCCTGATTACTGAAACACTATAATATAAACCTGAAATGAATATAACACTGTATATTAATTATATTGGAATTAAAATTGAAAAAAAAAAAAAAGGAAGGAAGAAAACCTATTAGCACTTTGAGATTAGTTACAAATGTTCTAATACAAATGGATATACTTTTTTTTTAAATAAGTCCTGGTTACATAGAATTATCACAATCTTCTGTTCACATTATAATCTTGTTTAAATACTTAAAAATCATCTTGTATTTATTTATTTACATTAGTTATCTTGTTTTCATGATTTAATAAATACCAGTGAACTTGCTGGGAAATTTGACCTATCTGATCCATTGCATTTCTCCTGGGAAAACATTCTGATTATCATAATCATTGTTTTATAGTTTTCATGTATTCATATGTTATTTAAAAGGACAAAAGCACACACATACCAGCACACACACATAATTTCTTTTTCTTAGAAAGTGGGTGTCATGTTCTGCACATTCCTGGCACTTAATATTTTTTCTGTTACTACTACATTTTAAGGTTTGTCTGTATTATTGTATTTGTCCTAACTCAGTCATTTTATAGCCTTATAATATTTCTGTTTTGCTCATACACCCAATTCTCTGCCATGAAATCAAGTTTTAGTCTGAAATTGGTTACTATGAGAGGTACTGCTATGAACATTCTTGGCAAAGTATCCAAGAATACATATGGTCAAGTCTTCCCTTGGTATATACTGGAAAAAAGAATTTCTAGGTTGTAGGGTATATAATATGTTAGCCTTCAGAAATAGAACCCACTTAACAATCCCAACAGTAATATATCATCTGTAGTTGCATCCCAACACTCAGGTCTATCATGTTGATTTTTATATAAATGGATGTAAAATGTTTGTATAATTTTATTCATATTTGAAGTTCTTAATTCTTAGTTTCTCTCCCCCTGGCATGATTTTACTGTAAAACTCTTAGTTTTATGATAAAGAATTAGGATTTCTTCATTAAATCAGCTGATGCTTCAGTTACGTTTAATGGGCCATAATTTAGGGTCAAAGTTAAAAATTTCATTTCTTTCTTTCTTCAGCTTCTTTGCAACTTTATATTCATCATCTAGACCTTTCTCATGTACTTTAATTTAACCATCTTAACTGTTTCCTAAAGGTGCTGGTATTGAGGCCTGTGTCTTTATATTATATACTGTTTTTATTTTTAAATAAATTTTCTGAGTCTTCCCCTTTCACAGTATGTAGAACCTAGTATAAAGTTGCCATTCTGAGGGTAGCCTGATGTGGTTTGATTTAATATATCTTGTGGTAAATTTTGATTTCTCAGATTATCTTTAATTAGCATTGATCAACATTATTGACACCCTGCCATGATCAGTATATTCATATATCATCTTACTGATGTTATGGATTTAAGCATAACCAACTATTTTATAAGGCTATCAAATCAATACTGTACAGACCAGTTCTGAAGTAGACATATAGATCAGTGGAATATTAAACATCAAGTCCAGAAATAAATTCATTAATATTATGACATGATCATAGTTTGACTCCTTAATGTATATAGATAGTGTATATGTAACATTGACTCTTTATTGTATTTCTTATTTTGATATTTTAGATCAGAATAATTTTTTTTAAAGATTTAATTTATTTATTTGACAGACAGAAATCACAAGTAGACAGAGAGGCAGGCAGAGAGAGAGAGAGAGGGAAGCAGGCTCCCTGCTGAGCAGAGAGCCCGGTGCGGGACTCGATCCCAGGACCCTGAGATCATGACCTGAGCCGAAGGCAGCGGCTCAACCCACTGAGCCACCCAGGTGCCCCCAGAATAAGTTTTAAAATGATTCTATCTCATATTAGTATTTTAGCAATAAACTTATGTGAATTTATTAAAAAAAATAACTTCAATATATAACTCACTGATTTACTTTAAGTTTCAGTCTTTCTTTAAATTTTCTGTATCAAACAATAATTTGATATTTTAATTGCATAATACAAGAAACTTCTTTATAATAACAAAAATATATTTAATCTAATAATATTAATACATAGTGAATAGCTAGATTTAAAATAGAGCCTCCTTGGGGCTCCTGGGTGGCTCAGTCAGTTGAGTCTCAACTCTTGGTTTCAGCTTAGGTCATGATCTCATTGGTGGTGGGATTGAGTCCCGTGTGGGACTCCATGCTCAAAGGGAAGCCTACTTGAGATTTCTCTCCCAAGGTGCGTCATAATCTGGATCAAATGAAAAAGACAGCCCAGCAAGGGCTATTGGTCCAGAACAGATTAGGAAAGAAATTAATCTTCTGCAGAAGAGATGTCAAAATGGCAGCTGCTGCCCAGCCCCCAAAATTTTAATTACAACTGAGTGAGAAGAGTGTCTATCCACTTGGGGAAGTTACAGAATGGCTTAGGATGTAATATCCAAAGAGGAGTGAAAAAAATATCCTCGTGGGGATGGTAGTTCAGAGTAGGGAATCAATATACAAGTGGAGGTAATAAGAAAATCTACCACTGAATTTTAAAGCCCCAAAGAAGTATGAGACTGGGATGTGAGTGGCAAGTGGGTAGAAATGGAGAAAACTAGAATAAGCCTTGTGCTGTTGGATTCAAATTAGAGATATCATTGTAAACTCAGAACTTTCAATGTACCTAAATAAATGTGACAATAAATGCAAATTTGTGTTACGCATATGTATATATGTACGTTCCTGGCTCTGCCTGCTGCAGTGTTCCTATGAGCAGAGACACACCAATAGCAATGAGCACCCCTAGCAGCAAAATCCTCCTTTCTAAACTTTGTTTTCCATTAAAACAATCCAAGAACCTTTAGAGAAGGAATTCGCTCCAGGAGTGGAAGAAAGAAAGTACAAAAATGTGACCTGAGGTATTTTTCTAGGCCAGAAAACAAAGAAGATTCGAAGAGTGATGAGTACATGCCAAAGAATACGGAAGTCATTGTAAAAAGATCCTCACTGTGAAAATTTGAATACCAAGAGGATGCCATTAATAGATTATGCCCCATTAAATAAAAAGAGTTCATGAGTTTATTCTAATATAAATTAGTGAACAGCTTGATGAAGTTTCAGAATAGTTCTATCCCAAGTACTTACATATACCAAAAAAAAAAAAAAAAAAAAAGGAGGCAAAAGTAACTTTAGCATGGGTGATACTAACATGTGTCATCTTAATCAGGTGTTCAAAATCAAACTCCATAAACAAGTAATGAGACAAATTGAAATGGTGTGCCCTTATAGGCTTGGACGGGAAGGACACAGCATCACTCGTTTGTTATACCTGCCAAGGATGCTTAATCTGAATCTAATTATGATGAAATATCTGAGAATCCCAAATTGAAGGGCATTATACAAAACAACTGGCTTTTAATATCCCATGTGTCAAGATCATGAAAGTCAAGGATAAACTGGGAACTATTCCAGATTGAATGAAACTACAATGGCATAACACATTAATGTGTATGTGTAATTCTAGAGTATCTCCCTTTCTTATAATTGATATTACTAAAATAATTGACAAAATTTCAATGGTCTCAGGGTAGTTGGTTGTATTATGTTAATATCAATCCTTGATGTTTATGTTTACATTATGGTTTTCTAGAAAGTGATAGTAAGAAATATACACAAAAATGTTTGTGAGTGATTGAACATCATCTCAGCAATTTAAGGGGATTCAGAAAAGAAAGAGCTCTTTTTAATGACTTGAGTTTGTTTCAAATTTTTTTCTAAATGTAAAAATATTATTGAGTCACATATACACACAAATTGCTGGCTATGTTTTACAAATGCTGTACGTAATTGTATTTATTTTGCTACTGCAAGATAGAAATTGTCTCTCTAGATTCAATTTACAAGAAGGATAGAAAAACATTTTTCCCAAAACACATGGAAGTGTTCAGTTAATATTTGGTTTATAATTACTTGGTGTTTGATTATAGAATAAATAATTCATAGAGGCACACTCCAATTTGATAAATTGTTTCCATCTTTCAGTGTTCCCCCAAATTAAAAAACCTTATACTGTTATGAGAGATTTTAGAAAATATGTTGATTCAGGATTTAATCATAACCATTAAATAGCATAAAATATGTAATAGTTAAAATAAAATCAGATAAAGAAAAGCATTTTGTAATTTAATGCCTTTGAAAATTAGGCTTTTAGAATTTTATATTTTCTTATAGAGGAAACCTTTGATATAACTCTAAGAGAAACAACTGTAAGTTTGTAACTTATTTTCCATGAACAGAAGGGCATCATTCATTAAAATAATCTATCAGTAGTTGGTACAGATTACTGGCAATATTAATTTCAACATCATTATATTCCTAATTTCCCACTACTCATTAGTACTAGAAGTAGAATTAATGATAACAATAATAGTTTTACTTAGTGATGCTATTTCATGGTATAGAGTGCTTTCTCATTTATTTACTCAAAGAATCACAACCGCTGTATATGATGGATTGTTATCCCCATTTCATATGCAAAGATACTAATTTTCAGAATGTGTTCAAAGGTTGCCCAGCGTCATGCAACAAAGTGGAGGATCTTGAATTTGATAGCTCACTGGACTAGCCTTAAAAAGCCTTGAAACATTTCAACTATTGCATTGTTTCATTACTTTCCTCTAGTGTAGTATATTTTCCTGTGTAGTATTGTGAAAGGATATTTTTTGTGTTGAAGTGCTGTCAAGGGCAGTTTCTAGTAGTCACTTAACTGATTATCTGTGATCCTCTCCCTCTCTTTTGAATTTCTGTTGAATTGTGGGAATTGGTCATACATTTTTAGGAATCAACCTCCATTGATCAGGTACCTCTATATCTTCTCCCATCTGAACATTGAAAATACAACTAAAAAAAATCTTGGGTTATTAAAAAAAAAAAAAAAAAAACAAGTCACAACCTGTTATTTTGTAAACATTTAATATAACTACATACCAAAATAGTGGGTATAAATAGATTATTACCCCCTGAGAAATAGTTTCTTTGCCCCTTCAATGGTTAGAATTATTTACAGATTCTCAGATCAGTTTCAGTAAATTTAAATGTTTGATGAAGGTCAAAGTTAACCGTCATGACCAATGCCTCCTAGTATTCTAACTTATTATTATTATTATTATTTTTTGTGTGTGTGTATTTTCTTTTCTTTTTTTTTGTTATTTTTTTATCTTTAATTTTTTATTTTTTATAAACATATATTTTTATCCCCAGGGGTTCAGGTCTGTGAATCACCAGGTTTACACACTTCACAGCACTCACCAAAGCACATACCCTCCCCAATGTCCATAATCCCACCCCCTTCTCCCTAACCCCCTCCCCCCAGCAACCCTCAGTTTGTTTTGTGAGATTAAGAGTCACTTATGGTTTGTCTCCCTCCCAATCCCATCTTCTTTCATTGATTCTTCTCCTACCCACTTAAGCCCCCATGTTGCATCACCACTTCCTCATATCAGGGAGATCATATGATAGTTGTCTTTCTCTGCTTGACTTATTTCGCTAAGCATGATACACTCTAGTTCCGTCCATGTTGTCGCAAATGGCAAGATTTCATTTCTTTTGATGGCTGCATAGTATTCCATTGTGTATATATACCACATCTTCTTGATCCATTCATCTGTTGATGGACATCTAGGTTCTTTCCATAGTTTGGCTATTGTAGACATTGGTGCTATAAACATTCGGGTGCATGTGCCCCTTTGGATCACTACATTTGTATCTTTAGGGTTAATACCCAATAGTGCAATTGCTGGGTCATAGGGCAGTTCTATTTTCAACATTTTGAGGAAACTCCATGCTGTTTTCCAGAGAGGTTGCACCAGCTTGCATTCCCACCAACAGTGTAGGAGGATTCCCCTTTCTCCGCATCCTCGCCAGCATCTGTCCTTTCCTGACTTGTTGATTTTAGCCATTCTGACTGGTGTGAGGTGATATCTCATTGTGGTTTTGATTTGTATTTCCCTGATGCCGAGTGATATGGAGAACTTTTTCATGTGTCTGTTGGCCATCTGGATGTCTTCTTTGCAGAAATGTCTGTTCATGTCCTCTGCCCATTTCTTCATTGGATTATTTATTCTTTGGGTGTTGAGTTTGCTAAGTTCTTTATAGATTCTGGACACTAGTCCTTTATCTGATATGTCGTTTGCAAATATCTTCTCCCATTCTGTCAGTTGTCTTTTGATTTTGTTCACTGTTTCCTTTGCTGTGCAAAAGCTTTTGATCTTGATGAAATCCCAATAGTTCATTTTTTCCTTTGCTTCCCTTGCCTTTTGCGTTGTTCCTAGGAAGATGTTGCTGCGGCTGAGGTCGAAGAGGTTGCTGCCTGTGTTCTCCTCAAGGATTTTGATGGATTCCTTTCGCACATTGAGGTCCTTCATCCATTTTGAGTCTATTTTTGTGTGTGGTGTAAGGAAATGGTCCAATTTCATTTTTCTGCATGTGGCTGTCCAATTTTCCCAGCACCATTTATTGAAGAGGCTGTCTTTTTTCCATTGGACATTCTTTCCTGCTTTGTCGAAGATTAGTTGACCATAGATTTGAGGGTCTATTTCTGGGCTCTCTATTCTGTTCCATTGATCAATGTGTCTGTTTTTGTGCCAGTACCATGCTGTCTTGATGATGACAGCTTTGTAATAGAGCTTGAAGTCCGGAAATGTGATGCCACCAACGTTGGCTTTCTTTTTCAATATCCCTTTGGCTATTCGAGGTCTTTTCTGGTTCCATATAAATTTTAGCATTATTTGTTCCATTTCTTTGAAAAAGATGGATGGTACTTTGATAGGAATTGCATTAAATGTGTAGATTGCTTTAGGTAGCATAGACATTTTCACAATATTTATTCTTCCAATCCAGGAGCATGGAACATTTTTCCATTTCTTTGTGTCTTCCTCAATTTCTTTCATGAGTACTTTATAGTTTTCTGAGTATAGATTCTGTGTCTCTTTGGTTAGGTTTATTCCTAGGTATCTTATGGTTTTGGATGCAATTGTAAATGGGATTGACTCCTTAATTTCTCTTTCTTCTGTCTTGCTGTTGGTGTAGAGAAATGCAACTGATTTCTGTGCATTGATTTTATATCCTGACACTTTACTGAATTCCTGTATAAGTTCTAGCAGTTTTGGAGTGGAGTCTTTTGGGTTTTCCACATAGAGTATCATATCATCTGCGAAGAGTGATAATTTGACTTCTTCTTTGCCGATTTGGATGCCTTTAATTTCCTTTTGTTGTCTGATTGCTGAGGCTAGGACCTCTAGTACGATGTTGAATAGCAGTGGTGATAATGGACATCCCTGCCGTGTTCCTGACCTTAGCGGAAAAGCTTTCAGTTTTTCTCCATTGAGAATGATATTTGCGGTGGGTTTTTCATAGATGGCTTTGATGATATTGAGGTATGTGCCCTCTATCCCTACACTTTGAAGAGTTTTGATCAGGAAGGGATGTTGTACTTTGTCAAATGCTTTTTCAGCATCTATTGAGAGTATCATATGGTTCTTGTTCTTTCTTTTATTGATGTGTTGTATCACATTGACTGATTTTCGGATGTTGAACCAACCTTGCAGCCCTGGAATAAATCCCACTTGGTCGTGGTGAATGATCTTTTTAATGTACTGTTGAATCCTATTGGCTAGTATTTTGTTGAGTATTTTCGCATCTGTGTTCATCAAGGATTTTGGTCTATAGCTCTCTTTTTTGGTGGGATCCTTGTCTGGTTTTGGGATCAAGGTGATGCTGGCCTCATAAAATGAGTTTGGAAGTTTTCCTTCCATTTCTATTTTTTGGAACAGTTTCAGGAAAATAGGAATTAGTTCTTCTTTAAATGTTTGGTAGAATTCCCCCAGGAAGCCGTCTGGCCCTGGGCTTTTGTTTGTTTGGAGATTTTTAATGACTGTTTCAATCTCCTTACTGGTTATGGGTCTGTTCAGTCTTTCTATTTCTTCCTGGTTCAGTTGTGGTAGTTTATATGTTTCTAGGAATGCATCCATTCCTTCCAGATTGTCAAATTTATTGCCGTAGAGTTGCTCATAGTATGTTCTTATAATAGTTTCATTCATGATTTTATTTATTTGGGTCCTTTCTCTTTTCTTTTTGATAAGTCGGGCCAGGGGTTTATCAATTTTATTAATTCTTTCAAAGAACCAGCTCCTACTTTCGTTGATTTGTTCTATTGTTTTTTTGGTTTCTATTTCATTGATTTCTGCTCTGATCTTTATGATTTCTCTTCTCCTGCTGGGATTAGGGTTTCTTTCTTGTTCTTTCTCCAGCTCCTTTAGGTGTAGGGTTAGGTTGTGTACCTGAGACCTTTCTTGTTTCTTGAGAAAGGCTTGTACCGCTATATATTTTCCTCTCAGGACTGCCTTTGTTGTATCCCACAGATTTTGAACCGTTGTATTTTCATTATCATTTGTTTCCATGATTTTTTTCAATTCTTCTTTAATTTCCCGGTTGACCCATTCATTCTTTAGAAGGATGCTGTTTAGTCTCCATGTATTTGGGTTCTTTCCAAACTTCCTTTTGTGGTTGAGTTCTAGCTTTAGAGCATTGTGGTCTGAAAATATGCAGGGAATGATCCCAATCTTTTGATACCGGTTGAGTCCTGATTTAGGACCGAGGATGTGATCTATTCTGGAGAATGTTCCATGTGCACTAGAGAAGAATGTGTATTCTGTTGCTTTGGGATGAAATGTTCCGAATATATCTGTGATGTCCATCTGGTCCAGTGTGTCGTTTAAGGCCTTTATTTCCTTGCTGATCCTTTGCTTGGATGACCTGTCCTTTTCAGTGAGGGGAGTGTTAAAGTCCCCTACTATTATTGTATTATTGTTGATGTGTTTCTTTGATTTTGTTATTAATTGGTTTATATAGTTGGCTGCTCCCACATTGGGGGCATAGATATTTAAAATTGTTAAATCTTCTTGTTGGACAGACCCTTTGAGTATGATATAGTGTCCTTCCTCATCTCTTATTATAGTCTTTGGCTTAAAATCTAATTGATCTGATATAAGAATTGCCACTCCTGCTTTCTTCTGATGTCCATTAGCATGGTAAATTCTTTTCCACCCCCTCACTATAAATCTGGAGGTGTCTTCAGGCTTAAAATGAGTTTCTTGGAGGCAACATATAGATGGGTTTTGTTTTTTTATCCATTCTGATACCCTGCGTCTTTTGACAGGGGCATTTAGCCCATTCACATTCAGGGTAACTATTGAGAGATATGAATTTAGTGCCATTGTATTGCCTGTAAGGTGAGTGTTACTGTATATGGTCTCTGTTCCTTTCTGATCTTCCACTTGTAGGCTCTCTCTTTGCTTAGAGGACCCCTTTCAATATTTCCTGTAGAGCTGGTTTGGTATTTGCAAATTCTTTCAGTTGTTGTTTGTCCTGGAAGCTTTTAATTTCTCCTTCTATTTTCAATGATAGCCTAGCTGGATATAGTATCTGGGCTGCATGTTCTTCTCGTTTAGTGCTCTGAAAATATCATGCCAGCTCTTTCTGGTCTGCCAGGTCTCTGTGGATAAGTCAGCTGCCAATCTAATATTTTTACCATTGTATGTTACAGACTTCTTTTCCCGGGCTGCTTTCAGGATTTTCTCTTTGTCACTGAGACTTGTAAATTTTATTATTAGGTGACGGGGTGTGGGCCTATTCTTATTGATTTTGAGGGGCGTTCTCTGAACCTCCTGAATTTTGATGCTCATTCCCTTTGCCATATTGGGGAAATTCTCCCCAATAATTCTCTCCAGTATAACTTCTGCTCCCCTCTCTCTTTCTTCTTCTTCTGGAATCCCAATTATTCTAATGTTGTTTCGTCTTATGGTGTCACTTATCTCTCGAATTCTCCCCTCGTGGTCCAGTAGCTGTTTGTCTCTCTTTTGCTCAGCTTCTTTATTCTCTGTCATTTGGTCTTCTATATCACTAATTCTTTCTTCTGCCTCATTTATCCTAGCAGTTAGAGCCTCCATTTTTTATTGCACCTCATTAATAGCTTTTTTGATTTCAACTTGGTTAGATTTTAGTTCTTTTATTTCTCCAGAAAGGGCTTTTATATCTCTCGAGAGGGTTTCTCTAATATCTTCCATGCCTTTTTCGAGCCCGGCTAGAACCTTGAGAATTGTCATTCTGAACTCTAGATCTGACATATTACCGATGTCTGTATTGATTAGGTCCCTAGCCTTCGGTACTGCCTCTTGTTCTTTTTTTTGTGTTGAATTTTTCCGTCTTGTCATTTTGTCCAGATAAGAGTAAATGAAGGGGCAAGTAAAATACTAAAAGGGTGGCAACAACCCCAGGAAAATATGCTTTAACCAAATTAGAAGAGATCCAAAATCGTGAGTGGGGAGAAAGGGGATAAAAAGAGGTTCAAAAAGGAAGAAAGAAAAAAAAAAGAAAAAAGAAAAAGAAAAAAAAGAAAAGAATTTTTTTAAAAAAGAAAACACCTAAGAAAAATGTAAAAAAGAAAAATATATATATTAAATAAACTAGTAAAAAATCGTTAAAAAAGAAAAAGGTAACAGTTAAAAAAAAAATTTTACCCGAAGGCGAGAAGAAAAACAAAAAATGAAAAAGAAAAAAATTAAATTAACTGCACGACTAAAAAAAATCACAGGGAAAAAGCCATGAGTTCCGTGCTTGGCTTTTTTTTCCTCTGGAATTCTGCTGCTCTCCTTGGTATTGAAACCGCACTCCTTGGTGGTGAACTTGGTTTCGGCTGGATTTCTTGTTGATCTTCTGGGGGAGGGGCCTGTTGTAGTGATTCTCAAGTGTCTTTGCCCCAGGCGGAATTACACCGCCCTTACCCGGGGCCCGGGGTGAGTAATCCGCTCGGGTTTGCTTTCAGGAGCTTTTGTTCCCTGAGCGCTTTCCGTAGAGTTCTGGAGGACGGGGAATACAAATGGCGGCCTCCTGGTCTTGGGCCGGAGGAGCCGAGAGCCCAGGGCCCCACTCCTCAGTGCGCCCTCAGAGAACAGCGCCCAGTTACTCCCATCTGCCTGACCTCCGGCCGCGCTCCGAGCTCACCGAGCCTGCGACCGGTTCAAGGTAACACGGAGCTGCGAGCTTACTGTTGGCTCTGTCTCTGTAGCCGGCTTTCCCGTTCCAATACCCGCAAGCTCTGCGACACTCAGACACCCCCGATCCTTCTGTGACCCTGCGGGACCTGAGGCCACGCTGACCCCGCGTGGGCTTCGCCCCGGTTTAGCCTCTGGAGCGATGTCCCTCAGCGGAACAGACTTAAAAGTCCTGATTTTGTGTGCGGTTGCTCCGCCGCTTGCCGGGAGCCGGCCCCTCTCCCCGGGGTCTATCTTCCCGTCGCTTTGGATTCACTTCTCCGCCGGTCCTACCTTTCAGAAAGTGGTTGATTTTCTGTTTCCAGAATTGCTGTTCTTCTTCTCTTCGATCTGCGGATGGATTTTCAGGTGTTTGCAATCTTTAGATAAGCTATCTAGTTGATCTCCGGCTAGCTGAAGCAGTCTCAGCTTGCTACTTCTCCGCCATCTTGACTCCTCCCTATTATTATTTTTTTAAGATTTTATTTATTTATCAGAGAGAGAGGGGGAGAGAGCGAGCACAGGCAGACAGAATGGCAGGCAGAGTCAGAGGGAGAAGCAGGCTCCCTGCCGAGCAAGGAGCCCGACGTGGGACTCGATCCCAGGACGCTGGAATCATGACCTGAGCCTAAGGCAGCTGCCTAACCAACTGAGCCACCCAGGCATCCCTATTATTTTTTTTTTAAGATTTTATTTATTTATTTGACAGAGAGAGATCACAAATAGGCAGAGAGGCAGGCAGAGAGAGATAGAGAGGAGGATGCAGGCTCCCTGCTGAGCAGAGAGCCGGATGCGGGACTTGATCCCAGGACCCTGAGATCATGACCTGAGCCGAAGGCAGCGGCTTAACCCACTGAGCCACCCAGGTGCCCCACTAACTTATTATTTTGATTTCATGTACTATTTAGACTGCAGCAAAAAACCTCAGCACAGTCCTGTATTTTCCTTTTCTTACTGCACTATGTTTAGCAGGACATAGTAGATTTGGATATTTTTATTAGTTCTTAAACAACCCCATACTTTATTAATAAACATGTAATACCCAGGAATAGTTCATTTTAAAGCATTCAATCCTTTGGAGAATTTACTTCAAGTAATTTTTGAATTAGACATTTTATTGTATTTGTCATGTAACAAATGTCCTTCTAAATTTAAGAAGACTACACAGTCGTCTTATGTTGCCACTGGGAGAAGGGAAAATATATGTATCCTTACAATGTGTATCCTTAAAATTTCTTTATAAATGTAATTTCATATATGGATTATTGTTCTTGCTTACATGGGATACAGGTTGAAAAAGTCAGGTTTTTTTAAAATAATATAAAATCTGTAAATAGAAGTCACTAATCATAATAATTACTCATTTAAATTAGGTAATAAAAAATATAAATTAAATGCCTAACAAGTACTAGATATCTGTTCACATATTTCAACAGAAATACATGCTTCATTCCATAAAGCAGCTAATGTCACAGTAGAGGAGAAACATGTATTATAACTTATTGGGAATTTTGTGAATAATTAAATGCACATTAGATTATCTTTAAATGTATTTACATCCCCTTCCAATAATTTGTCTTTTGTAGGGGAAACAAAATGTGCCTTTATTCATTTTCTTTTTCTTTTATTTTATTTTAACGATTCATTTATTTATTTGAGAGAGAGAAAATGAGTGAGAAACACAGAGGAAGAGGGAGAGAGAATCCTAAACAGATGCCAGAATGACTGCAGAGCCCAATGTGGGGGGCTCAATCTCAGGACCCTAAGATTACAACCTGAGCCGAAGCCAAGAGTCAGATGCTTAACCCACTGTGCCATCCAGGCACCCCTCATTTTACTTTTTTATCTTTAAATACCCAAACTAATTCTGTCATTTTTGCTACAAATTTGTGCCATAACAAATTGTGTGGCAGAACAAATTTTTTAAAATTATAGAAAAGATACTACTCTAAAATATATCCTCTGCTAGGACAAATTTTTCAAGTCCATTACAGTGTGTCTTAAGCATGCATTATAGTATGACAACAGTCTGAAGGAATTTTAGTTTGTGCTCCATTCAGTAGTTTGATCAAGATACATCTCCATTTTCATCTCAGCATGTAGGCGGAAATAAAACCATAGCTATATTACATGTTTGTCATTTCTGAGTTTAGCTCAAATCCTTGAAGTTGTTTTTACATTTTGATTCTCTTTTACAAAAATACTTTCCTTTCCATGTTTTTACAAAGTCAAAATATCTATCTCCAGTGTTTTCAAGATGAACGTTTTAATAGGAAAGTTAATGTAAATAAAAGGAATGGTGACACTGAGTTTTTCACATATGACAAAAATGAGGAATGTAAATTAATTCTCAAGATTTATCTTTTGGGCTTATGTCATTAATGTTCTACCAAAGAACATAGTAGTGCTATATTTTAGTCAATAGCATTGTTTAAGATATGTATGTACAGTATATAATAGTTACCATCAGTAGTTATTCTCTTTCACTCCAAGAAGATATTGCCTTTTCTTTCTAGGTAACCGATAAAAATAATAATAATAAAGCTTATTTATGAGCCATGATTGACACTATATAAAATTATTAACCATTACCCAGAGTGAAAGTTCAAATACCTCAGAAAATTTTGCTTGTTGAAAACTTACAGGCACTGTGTAGTAAATATGCAGGAATTGACAAAAGATTATAATTTATTTTAATCAAATGTTGCATAGAGTTATGCTTTTCATTCTCCTGAGCATATATAAATATGAACAATTTACCTTCAAGTCAAAAAAGGATGTAACATAAAAAATTATACAAGATGTACTTAGAGCAGCAGCAGGCATCTGAGCCATAAGTAATTCTATGAGTAATATTTAAATAGAAAGTTTTAATGTCATTGTCTATTAATTAAAAATACATACACTGTGTGTAGAAAGAGATAGGGGATTGTAATGTTGATTCAGACAACTCATTTAAAATTTATGATCTTTGGAAAATTGAATATATAGAACTTGAAAAGAAACATATATATGTGTATATATATATATATGTGTGCATATACATATACAATTTCTTAAATATATGACTTAGAAAATTAGATCAATATAACCAAAATGAAGCAAAATATTGATATTAAACTATTTAAACAAGAAACTAATAAAAATTCAGAATTATTTTTTAAATATTCAAATAGATAATCTATGTGTTAGATTTTGCATTAAGCTGTCCAAGATGCCAAAAGGAAAGAAGACCAAGGGAGAGGCAGCTGTGTGGCTCAGTAGTTAAGCATCAGCCTTCAGCTTAGGTCATGATCCAGGGTCCTGGGACCAAGTCATGTATTCAGCTCCCTGTTAGGCGGGAAGCCTGCTTCTCCCTCTCCCACTCTCCCTGCTTGTGTTTCCTCTCTTACTGTGTCTCTCTCTCTGTCAAATAAATAGATAAAATCTTAAAAACCAACCAACCAAACAAACAAAAGACCAAGGGGAAGAAGGTGGCACTTGTACCTGCTGTTAGGAAGAAACTGGAGGCCAAGATAGTAAATCTGCTGTTTGAGAAATGACCCAAGAATTTTGTCCTCAGACAGGACATCCGACCCTAAAGCACCTCATTGGTTTGCCAATGGTTCCCCCCCATCCAGTTACGGCAGCAAAGGCCTATCTTCTGGAACAACTCAAAGGGCTTCCCAAGATCAGTCAGTTCACCTAGGCCTTGGAACACCAAACAACTACTCAACTGCTTAAGCTGACCCGTAAGTACAGACCCAAGATAAAGCAAGGGAAAAAGCCGACAGAGGTGGGACATTTTGATTATTTTCATTATTTCCTAAACAACTTAGTATTTTTTTAACAAACATGCAATATCCATAAATAATTTATTTTGGAGCATTCTGTCCTTCAGAGTTTTTACTTCATGATATCTAGAATTAGACATCATGCAGTATTTATCATTGTAACAAATGTCCTCCTAAATTCAGAAAGTCTACGTAATTGTTTGATAGCTCCCCTGAGAGAAGGGAAGATATATATATCTCCTTAACAGGATTATAGACACATTGTGCCTATAGATTAAAGTTGTATTTTACCTATAGTTAACAGAAGAGTATTGTATACTTAAAAATTGTTAAAAGTGTAGATTCTATGTTAAGCGTTTTTAATTACAAAAAAAATTGAGATACATAAAAGAAAACCTCCACATTGCATAATCACATGAAATTTTGAGATTGAAATATGATCAATATATATATATTTTTTTAATTAAAATAGGGATGCCTGGGTGGCTTAGTCAGTTAGGCATCTGCCTTTGGCTCAGGTCATGATCCCAGGGTCCAGGAATCGAGTCCTGCATCTGGCTCCTTGCTCAGCGGGGAGCCTACCTCTCCCTCTGCCTGCTGCTCTCCTGCTTGTACTCTCTCTCTCTCTCTCTGTCTCTGACAAACTAATAAATAAAGTCTTTTAAAAATTTTTAAATAATTTGGTTTCATTTTACCTGTGTATTGTGTATTCTGCTGTACTTCCTGATAAAGCCAAGCGGCTTAATATTGAAGTCAAAAGATAATAAACCATATAATATGGGTTTATTTTGGGGTTCTCTATTCTGTTCCATTGATCTGTATGTCTGGGTTTGACTACTACAGCTTTGGTAGTATATCTTGCAATCTGGAACTGTAGTGCCTCTTTCTCAAGATCACTTTGGTTATTTGGAGTCTCTCATGGTTCCATATAAATTTCAGGATTATGTGTTCGAGGTGTGTGAAAAATACTGTTGATATTTTCATAGAAATTGTGTTGAATTTGTGCATTGCTGTGAGTACTTCGGAGATTTTCAACAATGTTAATTCTTCCAACCCATAAACATTGGTTATCTTTCTAATGTTTGTGTCATCTTCTATTTCTTTCATCGGTGTTCTATAGTTTTTGAAATGTAAGTCTTTTACCTCCTTGGCTAAGTTTATTTCTAAGTATTTTATTATTTTTGGTAAAATTGTAAATGAGATTGTTTTCTTAATTTCTCTTTCTGATACTTCATTATTAGTATATAGAAAAGTTACTGATTTCCAGGTATTAATTTTATATCCTGCAAACTTTACTGAATTTGTTTATCACTTCCAATAGTTTTTGATGTAGTCTTTAGGGTTTTCTATATATAGTATCATGTCTTCTGCAAGTAGTGATGTTTAACTTCATCCTTACCAATATGGATGTCTCTTATTTCTTTTTCTTGTCCCATTGCTACAGCTAGGACTTCCATTATAATGTTGAATAAAAGTGGCAAGAGTGGATATCCTTGCCTTTTCCTGATCTTAGAGGAAATACTCAGTTTCTCACCATAAAGTGTGATGTTAGTTTTGAGTTTTTTATATATGGCCTTTATTATGTTATGTTCCTTTTAAACCCACTTTATTGAGAGTTTTATTATGAACAGATGTTGAATAATCACTTCTTGAATCTTGAGACCTTTGATTTACCTTGAGTCTTAATTCTTATTTTCTTAATTATTGTTGGAAGTCAGCCAGAGGAATAATAATTTTCTAAATTATTTTACCTTTAATTAGAACCATAGGATTTTCATATATATTGAAATTAGACTGAACTAAGGCTATGGCCTAGAGAAAGTTGAAAATCTTGGAAACTGTAGCATTACAAAAGGAACCAAAGGGGAAGCTGATAGTAATCTCAATAAGCTCACATAGAGGATGCTTTTCTCTGGAGTCCAGGACTACTTTTTTAAATTTTATTTTATTTATTTATTTTTTTGATTTTTTTTTATTTTATTTGTCAGAAAGAGAGAGAGAGCGCACAGGCAGAGTGGCAGGCAGAGTCAGAGGGAGAGGCAGGCTCCCTGCGGGGCAAGGAGCCTGATGTGGGACTCGATCCCAGGACGCGGGGATCATGACCTGAGCCGAAGGCAGCTGCTTAACCAACTGAGCCACCCAGGCGTCCTAGTCCAGGACTGCTTATGCCTCCTAAGAAAGGAGTCTTCAGGTTAGTAACCACACTTTTTTCCTTGGCAAGAATAAGTTTCCCAATTGCTGCAGGGGATTTAGGCATTTTCTCCTAAAACATGATAAATTTTAGCGCATATTTAAAAGTGTCCCATGTCATCTCACCTGGTTTTGATAGTGATGGAGTGTGAACAGGAAAGGCACTGTCTCTGAGCCATGCAGTACAGGAAAAAAAACAAAATCCCTAAAATGTAGTTATTTTACAGAGCTTCAAATTAGGTACTTCAGACTATCTATTTACTAATATATCGCGAAGTAGAAGTCTATTATAAGTAATTTTAGCAAAATTTAGTTTGTGGTTTAATTTGTGGGATTATTTGAAAGATAACTCTTTAATAGGAAAAATTCTGAGATTTGAATCCCTAAAAGCTGTCAGGTATGATTCAAATTAACATGTACTGATGCTTACATTCATATCGTAAAAGTGAATGAAGGGGATTAACTACAGCTATAGCCCGTATTAAAATTCCTGATTCCATTTTGCTGCATCCTCAGGCAAATTATTTGTTAATTTCTCATTTTATATAAGGACATATTCATGCTTCCCAAGAATTATTTCAAATTAAAAATAAGTGTACTTTGGAATCCTGATAATTGGAAGAAAAAAACTTCCTTTTTTTTTCTTTCTTTTTTTTTTTTTTTAAGATTTTATTTATTTATTTGACAGAGAGAAATTACAAGTACACTGAGAGGCAGGCAGAGAGAGAGAGAAGGAAGCAGGCTCCCTGCTGGGCAGAGAGCCCGATGCGGAACTCGATCCCAGGACCCTGCGATCATGACCTGAGCCGAAGGCAGCAGCTTAACCCACTGAGCCATCCAGGTGCCCCCCCCCTTTTTTTCTTAATAATTTATGTCAAAAATTCTGGAAGTTTGGTGATCTTGTCCAGTAGGAAATATAAACTTTATATAGTATTTCTTCTTTGACATATTATATTTTTCCCAGTCATGGACATACTAAATGAAAATATGTAACAGATCTTCCAATGTATCAGATAAAATTTAAAAATGTACAAAATGTAAAGAAAAAAAATATATGTTATAAATAAACGGGGCATTTCATGTTAATTAATGTCTCTGATATCCATTACTCTATTTGTATTTAAATAGGTTGATAATCATTAGTGTTGTTTTTTTAAAAGATTTTATTTATTTATTTGACAGACAGAGATCACAAGTAGGTAGAGAGAGAGGGGGGAAGCAGGCAACCTGCTGAGCAGAGAGCCCAATGCAGGGCTCAATCCCAGGACCTTGGGATCATGACCTGAGCCGAGGGCAGAGGCTTTAACCCACTGAGCCACCCAGGTACCCCATCATTGGTGTTTAAATTCCTAAGTTACATTCATTCATTTTTCAGACTCTGTTTCATCTTTGAAGAAACATCCAGCTTAGAGTTTTAGAATTTTCTAAATCTTCAGTTTAATTTTTAAAAAATCATGTTTCTAAATATTTAAGTATATTTATAAGACATTCACTGAAGTCCTTCCCTCCACTGCCAAGTTTCTAAGATTAAAAGCTTTATTATATAGTATAGCTATGTGTTATTTTTATATTGTGGATACTACAATAGGAGTCAGATAGAGAAGATTTAATGGTATCAGCATGGATTTACAAAAACATTTCAGATATATGTAGAATAATAAACCATTAATTTGGAAAGACAGGAGAGAGATAATTTTTAAAATAATTATATAAGTTCTTTAATACTATGCATGATATAAAATATTAATACATTCTGATAACATATTCACTTAACTCGTTCTCTTCACTGCAAGTTTGAGCCCTGCTATAGTTATATGGAACATGGAATAAAAGAAAGGAGAAATGAAAGGAATGAAAACATTACATGAATGTATGTATACATATATGCATACTTAAAATCAATAACATGTAGAACTTGAAAAATAGTTACCACATCATATTCAGAAGTTTCTAAGAAATAAGAGTATATTTAATCTATTAAATATTACCTGAAATAGTTTTCAAACATTTTATAGCAGCAGAATTTGTTTCAGTAGTTGTACATGGAAATTCAATATTTGCAAAAAAAATTAAAAGAGAATATCCCTTGGAGGAGGTTAATTAAATTAACTAACTACGGATACATAACACTATATTTTTTTTCTTTTTTTTCCAATTGTAAATTTAACACAGGTTTCCTAGGAATAAAATAGGAAATGACAGACAATATCGTTGTCTTGCACTATAATCCCAAAGTGATAACTATCTCTATTACTTGAGCATCCATTTTACCTGATATTTCCCATATAAATGCAAATGTGCAGATAATAATGGTAATGGTAATTATCACAATACTTTAGTACAGAAAGGAAAACATGTTGGTTATCTTTCCATATCAGTCATATGTTTGATCTTGGTCATTTCTATGGAGATGTACAGATATGTAGGTTTTTTTAGGAAAACTATAACTTCAAAAATAGGTGACCCATTTATTCTTTTATTCTTTTATTCTTCTCGTACCCACTTAAGCCCCCATTGGGAGGGAGACAAACCATAAGTGACTCTTAATCTCACAAAACAAACTGAGGGTTGCTGGGGGGAGGGGGTTTGGGAGAAGGGGGTGAGATTATGGACATTGGGGAGGGTATGTGCTTTGGTGAGTGCTGTGAAGTGTGTAAACCTGGTGATTCACAGACCTGTACCCCTGGGGATAAAAATATATGTTTATAAAAAATAAAAAATTATAAATAAAAAAAAAAGAAGGCAAAATTGAAGTAGTTACTGCAGGAAATCAATCCCAGAGGGGGTTAAGTGAGCATAGGTGACGTGCCATCTCTTAGAAGCTCCAGTAGCTGCCATGAAGACACAAGCTAAGTGATGAAATGGTGCTTTGGCCATGATGTGAATTTATCTTGGGTAGATAGGTGTTGAGAAATACAGGTCATCCAAAGGTTTTGCTTCTCAAGCGTTCAGGTTACTCTGAATCTCACATATCTGAGACTCCAGGTAAGTTAGTACCTCTTAGACACAAATGGAAAGATGTTGCATATTTAAGATGGAGGATTTAGACCCTTCGATTTCTTGGAATGTGTGTTCACCTTCAACCTGTAACAACTTTTCAAGTATCTTATGCTCAGTGCAGGGAAGGGATAGCCCCAAAGTTTCCTAGTGAACAAAACCTGGTAAATGGAAACTGGGAAGACCGAAGCATGTAAACGCCCCATGATCATAGCGTTGTGGCAGAGAATATGGGCTGTAGGAACAATAACCTGTGGCTAGAACTTGGACTGTGCCAACTTTGGCCATGACTTCGGCCGAAGAGCTTATTTACAAAAGGGCTTAGTACTAGACTTAAATAGAAGTTGTTCAATAAATGACTATACTTAAGTGATTGTGCAAACATTTTTAAGGGTTTTTATAGATTCGCTAGTCCTTGATACTGTTTTCTCTGAGGATTTACATTTCTCATCTGTAATTTCTCCTACCTTAAATTTTCCTTATCTTATCTAGTCAACCCTAGGAAGACATTACTATGATTTTTCAAGAGTAGAATTTTTTTTTTTTTAACATCTGGCATGTATTATATTTTTGAAGATTCTTGGTATTTTAAACTATGATTTCACATCTGCCACTTTTGTAGCATTTTGATATTGAGTAATTTACCTTCCAAATATTTTCATCTTTGAAATGAGAATAATAGAATATCTACAATAATTTTTGTGAGTATTAAATGATGTCTACTATATGATACAGAAATAACCAATGCATGTGAACTATTACCAATATCTCTACTGTTAGTATTGTAATTATTCTTCGTAAATACTTTCTCATCTACCTCTGGTGTGCTTGCTGCTGTTGTCTTTAACTGGTGGACCTTGAAGCAGAATGTTCTATGGAGTTACTAATAAAATATTAATATATGCAAAAAAATAGGTGACCCAATTCAACGTTAATATAATTTACAGACTTGGGATACTTTAGTATAATTGTTCATCTACTTCATGGAGAATATTTTAAGTCAAATTAGTTTCATTGTTAAGACAAAATAATGAATTATTGTACATAAAAATTGATGTGGTTGAAGCATGTTTCTTCGGATAATATATATTTTAAAAGTTACATTATGCAAATAGAAAATGCCTAATTTGTGTCTTTACTAGACAAATATGTTGTATAATTTAAATTTATTTCACCAACTTGTGTCTGGAATGGAGCTATGCAATAATGATAAAATAATGCTCAAGATGCATTAAGAAAGTAGCTTTATCCAATTTTGCATAGCTTTACTTTTTTATGTTTTTGGTCATACATTATTTGTAGGCTGAAGTTTCAGTTTTAAGTTAAAAATTTTAATGTTTTTTCAATGTTTTAAATTAAAACATTGAGAAAACATGAAAAAATATTGTCATTTTACTAGACAATTGAGTATCTTGAAAAATATATTCTTATGACTGGCTCAAAGATAAGATTTTGATCTTAAATGTGAAATATTGTCTGGCAGTAGCACTAAGTTTAAGAAGGAGGGGAAATTATATATTTTGAGGCAAAAATATCGACTTCTAGTTTTTAGGAAAATCTGTATGAATAACCTAGTAGACATCAAGGATTCTTTTTTTTTCATGTGTTTTAATAATTTTTGGTAGTATAATATTGAATTTTAATTTACTATGACATAGTTTAGTAATAACAGAGAGATGTTAGACCTAGTACTTTTACACATTCTATTGAAGTTTCTGAGAGGAAGAATGTTTATACAAGGCTTCTCTGTTATATTTATAAGACAAAAATATAATTACACAAAAGGGTAGATATAAACTGAAAAATGTGGATTAAGGCAGGCAGGAAATGTTAAAGACAGAGATAATATGTTGAATGCACATTGCACACTTGGAATATTTCCTTAACTTCTCCAAAACTTGTGTGTCACTGTGGTTAAATCTAGTTTTATTGTACTGGGTCATAACATTCCTGACAATAAAATATAGTGTAATGAACTAGTTTGGAAATGAGGGATTGTGTGGGTAGTATTAGGCAGAAGTATTTCATGTCTTCTGGGTTTTTAAGTTCTGTTTTCTTTTATTGATTTACAGCATCAATTCTCTGCATGATCTGATCATTTTAAATTCTGAAGGGTTTGGAAACAGCAAGCAACCTTGTAAGAGTGATTTAAAAACCTTCAAAAGTTCCTAGTTTTATTTCTCATAAATGTCAAAACTCCACAAGCTACGTGCAGTCTTCACAAAGAGAATAATGCTACATCTTTATTTTGCTCTGATGGCAAACATTTCTCATTTCTGTCCGATTTGAGTGAAAAACTGTGTCAGAAAACTATGTCTGTTGGTCATGGTCATGTTTATCACTTGATGTATGAATCACATGGTCAGTAGCAAAATTGAAGACCACCAGTGACAATTCACTTTTATGTCCCTGTATGGTAATAGCCTCAGCATCACAATAAAAGCCTACAGTAGGTACAGAGGATAGGAGACAATTATGTCTCTTGTGTTTAATTTGAATATTGCCATGGATATGAATGAAAATTAAATGAGCATCCAAATAAAAAAACTACTGGGTTTTTGTTTCTATAAACACTCCTAAGTTAAGGCTATACCCCAGTAATATTTTTGAATCAAATATAATATACCTTCTGATGTATTTTGTACTTCTATAGTAAATCAAACATTAGGCAGGAAAGACAATGAGTGTGACAGGAACAAGAAATATATACTTTAATGACTTATGAGCTAATAGAAAGCAAAAAAATAACTGAGGTGAATTTTAGTATTCATGAGTTTCTTGAAACCTCTCATTTATTGATATAGGAAGATGGATAAGAATATTTGTTATTTCTCTTTTTAGTCCTTAAAAACTTGCTTTATAGAAAAAATAATGATGGGGAAAAAAACATTACTTTAAGCACTTTTTATCTCATAGATCAGAAATATTTGAAACAAATGTTAATTTTTCTATAATTTTACTTGGTAAGCTCAAAACTGAGCAATATTTAACTGAGGAATTATTTTACCCATAAAAATATATATTTATGCAGTTCATCTCAGAATACAGGCAGAAAATGAATGTGTACAAACTGATTTTTTATAATTTAACCTTAAACTTTAAGGCATCAAATTTTATAAATCAGTATTGGAAAGTACAAGACATGATCAACCTGCTAATAATTCTGCCATGATACTAATATTTTAGTAATGCCACTAGCAGTGGAAATTGCCATAATTCTGTCATTCATTTAGTCAGCATCTAGGTTTTAAAACTTATTTGTTTGATTAAAGCATTTTGCAATTTTTAAAAATGTAAAAAAAATTAAAGATGTTGATATCTGGAAAATTGTGTTTTTGTCTTACAAATTTGGGTGTGTGAACCAGAAAGACAATATTCAGTAAAGTTTTATTTATTTTTTTTACTTTGTTTATGTTATTTGTGGAAAATATAATTTCATTTAAAACAACAAGAAGAAATTAGCCTATTGCTGACTAAGCTAAAGAAAGTGAAAGAATGTTAATATATCTTGATTTGTAAACTAATGTGGCAGAAGAAGAAGCAAGAGTTCTTGATAAAGAAAAAGATATGCATCAAATTCACCTGGAAAGCTTATTAAAACATGATTGGTGACACAATTCAGAATTTCTGATTCTGCAGGTCTAGAGTAATGCAGTGCTAACCAGTTTCTAACTAATGGTGATATTGCTGGTCAGGCACCACACTTTGAGAACCACTTCATCAGGGCTATATGCTATTCCATTATTGCTTTGATGTCTATACTAGGCAGTTATTTTTTTTTTCTAGAAATTTGTTCTAAAAAGTACAACTTCCATTTTTAATGAAAAATGAAATATATACTGTTGACCCATAAATAATGCAGGAGTTAGAGATACTGATCTCCTCCCCCTGCACACACACAGAGTTGAAAATCTGAGTGTAACTTTTGACTTCTCTAAAACTTAACAGCTAATTACTGTTGTTGACCAGAAGCCTTACCAATAACAGAAACAGTTGATTAACATATATTTTGTATGTTATATGTATTTTGATGTGTTCTTATAATAAAGTAAGCTAGAAAAAATTTAAGAAAATCATAAGGAAGAGAAAATACAGTCATAACACTGTACTGTATTTATCAAAAAAATCCACGTGCAAGTGGACCAACACAGTTCAAACCCTGTGTTGTTCAAAGGTCAAATATATCTGAATATTATATATTGACATTCAGTCCCAATGAAATGTAATATATTATCCATGGAGTAAATTTAGCTTAAAAAGTAATTTAAGAGAAACAGATCAATATTGGGAAGAGAACTTTGCTTCTACCATCTTAAATTTGAATGATTGGGCACCTGGGAGTTATCTCTGACAAAAGACTAAATTACAGAAGAAAAGACAAAGTATTTTCATATGCAAAAGAAGACAAATAAAAGATAGAGTTATGGGTTTAGGTACCCACTTTGTAAGAGAAATGAGCTTAAAAGAAAACACATGGAAGGTGGGAATTTGTGGTGATATTTGTTTATGAAATTCTCATTGGATCTCTGTCCTTTTGCGGTGTGGAAGTCCCCCAGAAAGAGGATTTCATCCCCTATATGATTTCACTCATGTGTGGAACTTAAGAAACAAAACAAAAGAACATAGGGGGACCAAAAAATAAGAAAACGAAGAAATACACTCAGGGAACACACTGATGGTTACCTGAAGGGAGGTGGGTGAGAGGAATGCATAGGTTAGGTAGGTGATGGCTATGGGGCAGGGCACTTGTAATGAGCACTGGATGTTGTATCTAAGATATGAATCACTAAATTCTACTCTTGAAATGAATATTACATTGTATGCTAACTACATGGAATTTAAATAAAAATTGGGGGGACTCCTGGGTGCCTAGGTTAAGTGTCCAACTCTTGATTTCGGCTCAGGTCATGATCTCATGGTCCTGAGATGGAGCCCCATGTTGGGCTCTGTGCTCAGTGTGGAATTTGCTTGAGATTCTCTCTTTTCCTCTCCTTCTTCCCCTCCCCCCTGCACTCATGTGTGTGCTTTCTCTCTCTTTCTAAAATAAACAAATCTTAAAAAATAAATAAATAAAAACCTGGAAGAAAAATAAAATCACCAGTCATGTACATTATGTTCTTTGCATACTTCTCTTCGATTAATAAAGTATTTTACTAGGTTCATATTCGTTACATTTATGTACTATACCAGAAGTTGACTTTCAATTTTGAGCAACTGAAAAATCCTAACTTCTACTTCTGGTGTGGCACAAATTTATAAGTTAAGGTTTGCTATGTGAGAATCCACTAAATGGAAATTTGGTCAGTGGAAACAATAGTTAAATCCATTAAAAAAATTCAGTTACCTAATTGCTGCTCTTACATCATGACTATTCAAACAATGGAACAATGAAAGACAAAGAACATGTTTGAAACATGTATAATTTTTCTTATTACCTTGGGCAAAGCAAAAGTCAAAAAAAGGAAAAAATAAAGGAAAGAAAAGAGAGTTTGTCAGAGAGTAGATGGACATGATAGTGATGGAGAAAGAAATCAGTCTTCCTAACTTCCTGGTGTCATGGTAAATTTTCAGGAGAAAAGTTAGCAGTTTTCTTCAACTAATGGAGATTTAGTTCTTTAATAAAGAGAATGACTATTTTATGAAGTTACAAGTACTTTAAGGTCAGATATCCTATTTCATTCTTCTATGGCTCTGCATCATTTATAAAATTTCATAGGATCATGTACACTTATTATAAATGAAGGATGTTTAAACCATTTTAGATCAACAAACATATGGTCTCTCTCTCTCCCTCTCTCTCTCTCCACACACACACACTATTCATCACAGAGCCCTACATTACACTTACAGAGAAAAGCAGAACAGAGTCTATCTCTGAGCTAATTCTTCTAGCGGAAATAGCACTAAGCAAACTGTTGGGCTTATGGAAGGTATCAAGCTGAACCATCAGCGTTGGATTTTCCCTTACTGGCAATATATGACTTGAATATCAATTATCCAAGAATGTATGTATAAACCTGCTATTAAAAAAATGGAACTTCCACTGCAATGAATTGAGGTATGATCAGCAGCTTCCCCCTGTTCTGAAACAGAAATGATGTTTGGGTCTACATTGAAAATTATCAAAAAGCTGGAAAACCACAATGGAGATGAGCTATAACAACAAAAATAAATGTGTGTGTGTGTGTGGGGGGGGTGGTTTCCCAGACACTTGTTGTCCCTGGCACTGAGTTCCTGAAACGAGTATCTTCTACTTATTAAGAGTGTCTTTTGTATGCTAATGAAATGACTATTGCCTCTGGGCCCCTTTGATAGCCTCCAGTTGGATGCTGGTCACTGGAAAGACTAAGCCATAATTAAAGGATTGAAACTTTAAGTAGCTCCCCGCCCCCACCCCACACACCATACACACACACCCCTCCTGGGAGAAGAGAGAGGCTGGAGATAGAGTTTAATAATCAATGGCTAATAATTTAATGAAGTATACATATGTAATGCAACTTCCTTAAAATCATAAAACAATGAAGTTGAAGAGCTTCTGGGTTTCTGAACATATGGAAGTTCTGGGAGAGTGTCCCAAGAGAACATGGAAGCTCTGTGCCTCTCTCCCTCCATATCTTGTCCTATGCAACTCTTCTACTTGGCTGTCCCTAGGTTGCATCCTTTATAATAAACCAGTAATAGTAAAGTATGTTCCCCGTTTCTATGAATCTTTCTAGTCAATTATCAAACCTAGGAAGGTGTTGTGGGAATCCCTGAATTTATAGCTAAGTGTGACAATAGTGCAGGCATCCTGGACACCTAATTGCAGCTGGTGTCTGAAGTGGAGACAGACTTGTGGGCTTGAGTCCTCATCTGCTAGAGACAACACTAACTCTAGTTGCCAGTCTCAGAATTGAATTCAATTGAATTTCCTGATCCAGCTGGTGTCAGAGAATTGGAGAAATTGATGTTGGAAATTACAACCATGTATTTAGTGTTAGGAAAAAAATCATGGAGTAAACGGCTATCCCTGCTCACAAGAATGGAATCAGGAATTCCAATGAAGGAGAATTCTAATTTAACTAAAATGCTGTTAATAGTAATAAGTAAAAATCTAAAATTACAAATTTTTATTTCTATTTCAGTTAAATTCATAAGGTATGTTTTTGCAAAATTAATTAGATCATCATATCAAAGACATTCTATGGACATCTCTTATAGGTTCATATAGGTTATATATGTGTATAATCTCAAAAAACCCAGTGTTACTGCATCTAAATATTGCATTGGATATTTTAAATTAATAAACCTCTACAGATTTCAAAATACACATTATGTGAACTTTTTTATGCAAACTTTTAAAATGATAAATTATTGCAATAACAAAATGTCACATGCATTATAAAAAAGTATGAATAATTCATGAGAAGAGAAACAATAGGGAAATTAAACTGGGAG
Organism: Mustela nigripes; assembly: GCF_022355385.1. Lineage (NCBI taxonomy): Eukaryota > Metazoa > Chordata > Mammalia > Carnivora > Mustelidae > Mustela > Mustela nigripes. The sequence continues at coordinate 59,319,624 of NC_081571.1, forward strand.
GCAGGATATGCCAAAAATTTTCATTTAATTGCATGCATTTCTCTGTAATAGCCAATGAATCCAACAATTGTAACTAATTATCTAATACCAAGTTATTGTCTTGCCTTGTTTTAAGATAATTGATTAAATCATTTCTCAGTGCCCCTTTTTTGCTCCATGTGCTTTATTTATAATATCGGCATTTGGGGGGGGGGGATAGTATTTGGATGAAGTCATTTCTGGCACCAACTCTCTTTAAAATGAGAAATCAGAGGCGCCTTCACTCAGTAGGTGAAGTGTCTGCCTTTGGATCAGGTCAGGATCCCAGGGTCCTGGGATTGAACCCCTTGTAAGTGCTCCCTGCTCTGCAGAGGAGTCTGTTCTCCCTCTCCCTCTGCCTCTTCCCTTCCCTCCTCCTGCCTGTGCTACTGCCCCTCCTCCCTCTCTTCAAATAAATAAAATCTTCTAAAAAAACAAAAATAAAATGAGAAACAATGTGATATAAGCAGTGTGAACATTCCTGAACAGAGTACTTATGCATGTTCTAGTTTGGATCTGCAACACCAGACATGAGCAAGTTACTTTTAGTAATGAGTTACACATCGTGAAATCCTTAGTTTCTTGTAGATTTAGAGTGCTGTGAACCAAATGCTAAAATTCTCTGAAATAAACTAGTTTTAATGCTGTATCATGCATTAAAAATTATGTCTATAGCCATACTAACAAAAAATTTAAAAAATTAAAAAAATATAAAAACTAGATATGCCTAACCACTTCTTACTGAAATGAAAAGGGGAAAAATGAGTTAGTTTTCTATTGTTCCTGTAACAAATTCCCTCAAATTTAGTGGTTTTAAACAACACAAATATGAGGTCAGAAGGTTTCACATGGTTATCACCTGGCAAAAATCAAGGTGGTGCGAGGTCTGTGTTCCTTTCTGGAGTGTAAGGAGGAACTTCTAGAGACTACACACATTCCCTGCCTCTTGGCTCTTCTACTCATTTTTGAAAATCATCAATATTGCATCATTCTGACCCTTCTTTCTCATCTTTGTGATCTCAGGAAGGTGCCTCGGATTTAGTGTCTAATGTGATTTGATTTGTTTTACTTGGATAAAGGAAAGCCATCTCCCTATCTCAAGATCCTTAAACGTATCTGCAAGGTACTTTCTGTTTTGTATTTGTAAACGTAGTCAGTGGCTCATAGCCATTAGAACATGGACATCTTGTGTTGGGGGTTACTATGTCTGAGAGAAAGAAAGAGGGGGGGAAGCTGGGAGAGAAGGAGAGGGAGAAAGAGAGCCATGAAAGAGAGGAGAAAAGAAGGAGGAGGGAGCAGAGGAGGAGGGGGAGGAAGAGAAAAAATATTTATTATGGGGTTAAACTAAATATTTTGAAGAAGAATTCCTATAAGCACATACATACAAAAATCTAATTCATACATTCGTATATAAATTCCTTAATAATGAAAATAATATATAGTGTTCTAGATTTATACAAAAGACTTTAATCTCTGTTGACAGAAATAAGTACTGCCTGTTTACACAGAGTTTAATAGAGAATAATGATAAAACGTTGGTTTAAAGATTTTTCTAATCCACCTTTATTTTTGGTATTTATATATTAATAATGTGAGGCTAATGAAGAAATGCAATTCAAATTAAAATAATAGTTTCTATAATAAAAGTCAGAAAAAAAAGGTCAGAAAACATGATTGGGTGTGGAGTTCTTGGATGCAGTTTCATGTATTTTCAAAGTAAGTGAAAGTACTTGAAATTTTTGGTCAAACCTCATTTGCATTTTATGCTACATGTTTCCATAAAAAATAAGGGACGTTAAAGTCAGTATTTCAAATGATAAAATTCACATTAAAGTATTTAATATGCTACCTCTTAATTAGCTTTTCTTGAGATCCAGTTCAGTGGCCAATTCCATCTGTAAGGGACCCAAAATAGTTAAGAATTTATTGTTAAATACATGAAATACTTTTGTGCCATCATTTTAATAATAATTTCTTGAGACACACACATACAATTGATAGTTTTTGAAATACCTTTTCTAGATAGTTAATGCACATAGTCATTCAATTAAAATGACTTGTTTTATTTTGAGTTTCTTACAACACTTAAAAAGGTGAAAATTTAGTTAATTTATAAACTGAAATCAAAGCATGATAAAAATATTTTTCAATTAACACCTCAGGTAAAAAGTGCTATAAATGACTTATTACCTACATTGAACAGTTACCTAAGACAGAACTTGATACAGAGCAGGTAATTAGTAAGTAATTTTGGAATAAATGTAAAAGGATACAAGTAGACTACTTCTTCAACTTACTTACCAGCCAGAATCTATCCTGGATTTTCTAACATTAGTTTATTTTCCCATAACCAAAGTATTTCCGCTATAATACATGATCACTAAAGATCCATATTTCTATGCATGTTTTTAAATCAAGGTTTACAGAAATAATTATAAACATTGGTGATTTATTTTTTATCAATTTATAATTCTTAGATCTAAACTGTTTCTGAAATATTAAAATTAAAATTCTTAAATATATCCTTCGCTCTTCACTACCACTATTATATAGATGTAACTGCATTATTTATTAAGAATATTTGGCCAGTGGCAGTCTAATATTATCATCTGCTACTGCCTAAATTTCCTATCATCATCACCATTTTTAGGCTGAACAGACATTTCTTCAGTATTTGAATGATAACTCTTTTGCAAAATATTCTTTTATTTCTTGACAGTGCCTCATCTTAATCTAATGCAACACGAAGAACTTATTTCTGTCAAAGTTTTAGAGCAGGGATGGCAAGCTCCAATATCTAGTTAGTTATCTCTATTGTTAAAGACAAGAAAATTTGCTTTACTCTGATTTGTAAGATTGTGTAGGACATTCTGTTTATCGTTTGAATAGAATAATTTTCCTTTAGGGGAACCTGGGTGGCCCAGTGGGTTAGGCCTCTCCTTAGGCTCAGGTCATGATCTCAGGGTCCTGGGAATTAGATCACATTGAGCTCTCTGCTCAGCAGGGAGCTTGCTTCCCCCCCCCCCCCCCGCCCCTCTCTCTGCCTGCCTCTCTGCCTACTCGTGATCTCTCTCTGTCAAATAAATAAAATAAGAATCTTTAAAAAAAAAAAGAAAGGAGGGGGGTGGATAAATTTTCTTTAATTATTTCTTAGGAATACCTCCAGCAGGGTTCTCCTGCTATCCTCAGCAAGTGGAGAGCTCAACTTCCCAGCCAGATAGAATATCTGTGGATAGATATGCTTTCCATGGACAGTGCTTGGTTCAGAGACACACTGGTTGCTCAGGTGATACTCTTAGCTTTTAAATTTCTCTTTGAATGAGCTTTCAATAGTACTTGTTTTTCTTTTTCAGACTTAATGGAATACAATTGGGCTTTTCTCCTTTCTCTCCTTTTAACGTCCTTGATAAATTTTCATTAAATATATTTACTTTTATTTCAACTATACCTTGATTTGTATCTTTCTGATTAACTAGCTCTAAATAACAATAGAATATTTTCTACTTTGCTTCCCACACATCTAAGACACACAAAATAGATCATATCAGAAATATTGATATGAAATATATCACAAAATATACAAAAATGAAACTTGTCTTCCATATCTTCTATTGCACTCTTACTGAAATGATCAATGAAACATAATTTTAACTCCCAACATATGTTTTCGCTATTTTCGTGTGAAAGTCAGCAAAACATGTGTTTTAACATCCCCTCTCAAAAGAACTAGCAAATGGAATCATCATAAAAATAATCTGAGTCATGCTTAAGAAACATGTAGTTTTTCATGATTAGAAAATATGTATTCTCTAAGAGATGAATGAAGAAATCTCCTCCTTCAGTACATGTGAAGCACTTAGCTTAGTGTCTGTGCCATACTGAATTCTTGATGAACTTTAGTTCTCTCTCTATGTATGTCTCTTAGGATTGAGCTCCTACTCAGTAATAGAAGAAAACCAATATCCTTTAACCAGTATCCTGCAAATTGCCATCACTTTTGTGTCATTATCGCTCCTTTTTTGCACAGCTGGCTACTATCTCTGTCATCTCTATACCCTGAAACTAATTTCTTGTTGCATAGCTATTCACACATCTGAAACTACAAAACTACAGATGCACATGGTATAATGCAGAGAATTTTTGTTTTGGAAATAGAAGATCTAGGTTTTTAAGCCACATTTCATCACATAAAAAATATGTGATTTGAAACCTATTTCTTCTCATTTACTATTGTAGGAATTAATATATCAAAGAGGAAAAAAAACATAGTTCTAGTATCAGGAGTTATGTGACCCTGAGTAATTACTTAACATTGTCAAATACTTAGTTTTCTTATTTATAAAGTAGGAATAAAAGTACATATCTAATAAAACTTCTGGAAGTGTGTTTTTATGTTTGTGTATATGCATGACCCATAAGCATGATACATTTTTGTATCATGATGCACTTCCTCAACAAATGATAGCTTCCCTCTGCAACTGGAGGAAGAATTTAAATATGTCACAATCTATTTTGCTACTAGGGTAACCACATTTATGTAAAATTTGATGAAATAAAAGAATATATGCAAGTATGTAACTGTGTACAGCAGGTATTTTCAATGACCCTGTAAAGTCAGGTTGGATAAAGCTTCAATGCCAAGGACAATAAATAAAAAACACCCTCATAATTTCAATATTGATGCAAGGAGCACCCTTAGATTCCTTAGTATGACTGGTCATACAGCTGTTCGATTAGAAATATCTATTACTCAGTTTGTTTTGTAAGAGTAAGAGTCACTTATGGTTTGTCCCCCTCCCAATTCCATCTTGTTTCATTGATTCTTCTTCTAGCCACTTAAGCCCCCATGTTGCATCACTGGGGGGAGGGGGGTTGGGAGAAGGGGGTGGGATTATGGACATTGGGGAGGGTATGTGCTTTGGTGAGTGCTGTGAAGTGTATAAACCTGGTGATTCACAGACCTGTACCCCTGGAGATAAAAATATATGTTTATAAAAAAATAAAAAATTAATTAAAAAAAAGAAATATCTATTACTCATCTCCAGTTGCATATAAACAGCTTAGAATTTATATGAAAGAATATTTTAAAGGAAAATTATGGAATTGAAAATGCTGCATCAATGTCCTCATTTTCTGTGGGGGACTCCTCCTCCTCCCCCCAAAAATCAAAGTATCCTTGTGTTGTGTCCCCAGGAGTTTGAGGCATAGAAGTATTTTCTTTACCCTTGCCTTACTTAAGATGTGACATTTAGAACCTCTCTTCTATGTAAAAGGATCTCTAACACCACAAAAACAAGGCAAAATTTTAAAGATATTAATGGTATTTTTACAGAATGCCCTATCAGCTCAATGAATAGAATTACAGTCTCAGAAAGAATTATAGATATAGCTTTTGATTTCTGAAGTAAAATATAGTACAGGAAGCTCATGACTTCAAGACCCAGAGGATCAAACCAAGGCCTGAAGAGAATCTTTCTCTACTGGAAGGACTAAGCCCTAACCAAGGAATGGACAAAATATGTCCAGCTGGATTTCAGCTTTACAATCCACCAATGACTGCTAATTGCCTAACATCCCCCAGCCCAGGGCTTTGTTAATGGAAGTATCTATTATAATTTTTCCATGACTGACTCACCATTGTGTGCTGAGTATATGAAAGATAGATTTCTTTAGTTCTTTAGTCTCTTTAGTTCACAGGTTTAGATGGGCAGAAACCATACAACATAGAAGATCCACACTTAGACTTGATTTGCATGTAATTTCCTGAAGTAGGAGAAGATGATATACTAAAGGGAGACTTTGTAGGCATGGAGAGGGTGAAACTCAGGAATCTGTGACCTGCCAACAGGCAGTGTCGGATTAAAAATAACCACAGATTGTCTAGCTTTCCCCCATTGGGATGTTTATTTAATTCTACCTTCTTTCCATCTGTGCTGGCCTGTTGCCTTGCTTTACTGGTGAGTGTGGAAGAAGTGATATTACAAGAGTTTCTATCTTGGTTTTCAGGAAAAATGCCAACTCCTGCATTAGTTTTATTTTTGGAGCCCTCACTTGCCATGTGAGAATCCTAAGTGCCCATCTAGAGAGGCCACACTGAGAAACTCAGAGACTCCAGGAGGGGGAGAAGGGTCTGGACATTCCCCGTCTTCCAACTAATCTGGCAAAGTTACATACATGTGAGTGGAGCCATTATGAACACCCCCAGGCCAGCTTGGCTTTGAGCTGAACATCACCAATTTACATCAGTCAACACCAAATAAAGCTCAAAATTGTCCAGCTGAGCCTTGCTTGGAACATAGCCCTCCGCTATTTACTGACCCACAGAATTATGAGACACAATCAAATGTTTGTTGTTTTAAGACACTAATTTTTGAGGAAGTTTGCTCTGTAATAATATAAAGTTGAATAACTGCTAAATATTTTAGGAAAATATAGCACCAAGTATAGTAAGTATAGCACTTGAGTCAATACAGTAATATACTATAGTATCCTCATATAGGCACTCAATGATTATGTTTTTGAATTAATGTAATTTAATCTTTGTAACATTCTCTTAAATTTATACTTGAAGAATTTGAAGCTCTAAGAAAATGGTTCAACAAACTATAGCCTCTTTGCCACTGTGGCCTGCAAAAACTAAGACATTTGCTATATTGTCTTTTATATTAAAAAGGTGCTGACACCCAAATCTGAGATTAACTAGACTAGGACTGCATACTGTTATATTGAAAGACAGAATCATGGTCTTTCTATCCCCATTCACTTTTTCTTCATTAAAATAATTTCTCTCAAGTGTGAAATGAATAGTTAAATCCAGTTTAATTATATGACAACATACTAAAGGATCCGGGGTATAAATTTCCTAAGGCTTAACCTCACTACTCAGAAAACACAGTCAGTGCAATATTCCTTATTGACAACATAACTTAATTTTAGGCCTTTGAAAAAGAGGATCATATAGGGTAAGAATCTAAAAAGCTGAAAACATAAAGTATCAAGAAAGGTCATTGTCACTGAATTCATTACAAGTTTAAAAACAAAAAAATCCTTTATGAGTCTAAAAATTGTTTCTTATAAATTTTATGGCTTTGTAAGAAGTTACAAGTCATCTATATTGCAATGTCATGGGAATTACAGTAATGGTGAATTTTTAAAGGTCCAAACCATTGTATATGGACTTAAATCTTTTAGATCAAATTATACAAAATGTGCCATTTTCCATAGTTACTGTGCCAAATATATTAAAACTAAAACATATAGCACTTAAACACTCTCCTCTACAACTCATTATTTATAGCCTAATAATTAGCACTGTTACATTGAATAATATCCCAATTCTCACCTATTCTGTCCTCAGTTGCTAAACCAAATGTCCTACCTCTACTAGCCAAAATAGATCACTCTACATAATCCCTCCTTATAAACTGCTTCTATGGTTAGTTATATTGGCAAATTAGAACCTTATCTCACTGTGCCAGAGTTATCCCCACTGATTTATAAATAAGTATTTTATTGATATATATCATATATATCATATATATTTATAAGTCATAAATATATATATACACATATACATGTATACACACACATATAAATATATATTTATTTATTTATCATGGAACCTATTAATTCTGTTTCTCTATTCTTTCTCTCTTTATCTGAACACTTACACGCATGTATCTATTTTAAGAACAATAGATGGTCCTCCATGATATGTTACATTGTTAATTATGTTACATTGAATAATGTATGTTAATTATGTTACATTGAATAATTTCACAATTCTCACCTGTTCTGTCCTCAGTTGCTAAACCAAATGCCCCACCTCTAATTGCCAAAATAGATCACTCTACATAATCACTCCTTATGAACTCCTTCTATGGTTAGTTATACTGGCAATTTAGAATCTTGTCTCACTGTGCAGGGTTATCACTACTGATTTACAAATATATATACAAATGTATATTTTTATATATATCATATATATTATATATATATCAATAAAATACTTGTTTATAAAACATAAATATATACACACATACATGTATATTTACACATATATATTTATATATATGTTTATATATATTTATTTATCTCAGAACCTATTGACTGTTTCTCTATTCTTTCTCTCTATATCTAAACACTTACACACATACATCTATTTTAAGAACAGCAGATGATCCTCCATGATATGTGAAGGACTCATCCAATCAGTTGAAGGTCTTAAGAGTGTAAACTGAAGTTTCCTGTAGAAGATAGGAATTCTATCTGAAGATTAACATAGGAATCCTGTCTGAATTTCCAGTCTTCTGCCTTGGCCTATAAATTTCAGACAATCATTTGAGTCAACTCCTCAAAATAAATCATATATATATGTATGATTTATTTACATAAATCACAAATCATATATATAAATTTATGTACATAAATCTATATGATTTATATATCATATATATGATACATATAGTCATATATATGGTTTATAATATATACATGATATAATCATATGATATGATATGATTATATCATATGATTATTGATAGGATATATATCCTATCATATGTATTATATGTCAAATGATATCATATCATATCATATCATATATCATATATCATTTATATCCTATCACATATATCCTATCATATAATCATATGATAATCATTGAATATTAATGATTATAAGGATATTAATCCCATCTACAAGATACCTTCACCTCTCTAGACTAGTATTTGACTAAACAACTAGATACCATGGGCTATCCACCTTGACACATAAAATTAACCATGATGGGAATCAAAGTTTAATTTACTTATCAACATCTTAAAGAAGATGTACCTGACCACAACCCTATGGAGAGTGAAGTTTCCTGTATTTTGTACCTCAGAGCTGTATTAAGACTCACTTTATGTCCTTATCATTTGCATTCTACAGTGGCACCAACTTCTTGAAAGTAAATGCTTAATATTGTCATTTTTATAATTTCCAGTGCATAAGCTAAGGCCATACACTACTTAATCCACAAATATCCATTGAATGAATGACACAATTTTTAAGATATGTTATGTTGGGACTGAAAGTGTGTTAGTTTTTTTATTTTATGGAATCATAAAAGAACAAAATTAGAATTTAAAGAGGAAAAAAATGCTTTGAAAGTTTAATCTTAAGCATAATTTCCAAGTGGAATATTTATAATATTCAATATTGAAATGTCCAAGTATTAAGAGCCACCCTGCATATGTGTATGACATGTCATTAATTACCAGTATTGCTTACTGTAAGCATCTTCTAGTTGTAATTTATATAGCAGTGGCAGATTCTACCACATCAGTGCAAACAGATGGTAATTACAAAAAGAATGAAGCAGATTGTTACTACACCACCATGTAAATTACAATATCTGTTATCTCATGAAATTAATTATCTAATGACTCCAATGAATTGTATCCACATTTGCAATTAAGATGTCTGAATCAATATTTTAGAAGAAAAAGGGTCATACAGTTGGAAATACTGGATTAGTAAGACATTATCTCCTCTCAGTGGTGCTAGATAAAAAATATTTACCATAAGCAAGCTGACCAAAGAAATCTAGACAAACCTTACACAGGTCAAAAACAGAGTAACCACAAATATTCTACTCTTATAAGGCAGAATAAAAGTGGTCACTTTGTCATTGTGTGTATGTGTATATGTGTATGATTCTTACACCAAATTGTTATAATGGTTTAATTCATAAAATCAGGTTATTTATAAATTTGTTTTAACTCTCAAGGAATCTCCTATATTTTTAAAAATATCAGCAGATTTTATTCCATATCACTCATAAATGTTAAAAATCAGGTGAGGAAGTTAAACTCCTTTGAATTTTGTGTTTCATTACCTTCTTCAGTACTATACTTAAAGTGACATGTTAAAATCAAATCCCTATATATCTTGTAATTTTTTTTCCCCCAAGCTGGGCATACTCAGCATGAATTCACTTTCAAAAATAAAAATTTTCCAAAGTGCGACGTATACAAATATATGTGATTTGGATGTAGGAGAGTATATGGATTAACAAGGCATTTGCATTATACTAAAGTGTTACAGTTCTTTATATCACATTCACTGTTCATCTTTTAATAGCTCTGTTCTTTTCCTGTGATGTTATTAGTGAGTAAGAAATAAACAATGGGCGGGGTATAATTTAGTGGAACATATGTCTGTTTATTGATACAAGTGAGACAGTTTCAAACCACTAGGATCAGCCCCTATTCCTATTTCTATGCACAATTGTACATTACCACATTTAGCTACCTATTAAAAGCTAGAACATTTAATTTTTGCTTTTTAGGTATATTTTTTTAATGCACAAAGTTTTTTTTAAAGTTCCATAATAATTACATTGTGCTTTTATGTTAAGTATTCCCCAAAATATAGCAACAAGTTTAATACAACAAGAAACATATACTTTCTCAAATAAATGCATTTTAAATTAAATTCAATCAAACTGGATTCTAGACATTTGCTTACAAAGTATCAGTGATCCAAAATGATAGACCAAATAATATTACTGAATTTGTAGTAATTTAATTTTTTAAAAAGAGAGTATGTCTTGTCAGAAATCTTATATGTTTGGAAACCCAGAACCCTTCATCTCAATATCCCTTTAACATTTGTAAAAACAGTTCTCTAGGAGTACATGCAGCTTTAAAATTAAACTAACAAACCCTATCTTCAAATATGTGATAACTGTGCCTTTTAAATAGCATAATCATTAGTATCAAAGTTCTGTAGAACATGAGGGATTTGATCACCATACTAAAGTTTTCATATAAGGATATCCATTTGAAGTATTGTTGTTAATTCAGGATAGTAAAGCAACATCTTCACCCATAGTTAAGGAAAATTTTTAGTTACCTCAGTTCTTACCAGTTTCTGATGACAAATTTGTCTATTATTTTGTATTATCTATATATTTATGTAACAATAAAGCTAAAACTCTTTCTTATTGAAACAGTTTTGCAAGAAAAGTCAAGGGTAAAAATGCAGCTTCAATAAGAATACCAAGCCCCCCCCCCAAAAAAAAGAATACCAAGCCTGATTATCTGATTAAGGAAGCAACCATAATTTGGAGTCCGAAAATAAATATGGCTAAAAACAGGAAATACATAGACCCTTAAAAAGTATCATCAGAAACACCTGGGTGGCTCAATTGGTTAAGCTTCTAACTCTTGATTTCAGCTCCCGTCATGATCTCAGCATTGTGAGATTGAGCCCTGAGTCAGTCAGCCTCCTCACTGGGCATGAAGTTCCTATTATTAGGAATCTAAAATAACAGAATCAAGTTTTAGCAATATCAGGAATCAGACAAATCTAGCCATTAAGTTAGAGCAATGTCATTTAGTCATACAGGCTGGAGAATAATAAAGTCTACAAATCAAATTCAAATCACCCCTCAAAGGAGATGAACTAAATGTCTTAAATACCTAAATAGTTCTGCCGTGGCTCTCTCCTTCTCCATCTGTTAGTAGCTTTTAGAGTAATCCCTGGATACTCAGACCACTTGTTTTCCATAAGACTCACTTCCTCTGAACACTATAATTACACACAATGCTCTAGGGAAATGATCTCCTATAGTACTCTCTTATCTCCTCCTATCAATATATTGATAACTTTTGGGGCTTTTAGATAAAGAGAAAAAATGAAATTGTTTGAATAAAGCAGAGTATTCAGGTATTTTACTATGACTAACTTAGAATTTGTATGTTTACCTTGCATCTTCCTTTCAAAATAGCTATCTGTATAAAGAGGAGGATCAATATATATTTTGAAATATATATATATATATGTATATACATATACATATATATATATATAATTTTAACATATAATGTATTATTTGTTTCAGGGTACAGGTCTGTGAATCATCAGTCTTATACAATTTACAGTGTTCACCGTAGCACATACCCTCCCCAATGTCTATTACCCAACCACCCTATTCCTTCCCTGCTCTAGCAGCCCTCAGTTTGTTTCCTGAGATTAAGAGTCTCTTATGGTTTGTCTCTCTCCCCAGTCCCATCTTGTCTCATTTTTCCCTCCCTTCCCCCCACAAACCCCCACCCTGCCTCTCAAACTCCTCATATCAGAGAGACCATATGATAATTGTCTTTCTCTGATTGGCTTATTTTGCTTAGCGTAGTACCCTATAGTTCTATCCATGTCATTGCAATTGGCAAGATTTCATGTTTTTTTGATGGCTGCATAGTTTTCCTTTGTATATATATATAGATATATATATATAGATATACATATCTATATATATATATCTATATATATATACACACATACCATATATATATATATATATATATCTTCTTTATGGAGAAGGAGCAATATTTTTAAGCACATACAAAATGTTTAAAAACATATAAACTATCTATAATGAGACATTTTTAATAGATATGGGAATATATTAGATATATTAAAATTTTGAAAATACAAAATAAACATGCATTTAATTAAAAACAGTGTTGGGTTATTAAGAGTGCTATGGCAAAAACTAGGTGAACATTCATCAATAATAACACCTCATCTTCCTTGGAAGACTACTAGATTATATATTCCAGCCCACTTGCCTCAATGGGGAGTCACAGGCCTGATTTTTACCAGGGGAATATGAGTAAAAATGATACACGTCCCCTCCAGCTTGAAGTGGCTAACAGTGTATGTGTCTAATGCGTGGACAGTCTTTCTCGTGGTCATCCAGATGATGCAGATGACACAGCTTCAAAATCCCAAATATTTGAGTACTAGGGTTGATAGAATGTGTTTTGTCCTTGAAACATAGCTTGGAGCAAAGATCCTCACTTCCTTTACCACTTGTCCCACCTAGAATGTGATTTGAGGGAAAAATAAACTTCATTCTATAAAATCCCTTGATTCATTTATTCTTCTCCTACACCCTTAACCCCCCATGCTGCGTATCCACTTCCTCATATCAGGGAGATCATATGATAGTTGTCTTTCTCTGATTGACTTATTTCGCTAAGCATGATACCCTCTAATTCCATCCACGTCATCACCAATGTCAAGATTTCATTTCTTTTGATGGCTGCATAGTATTCCATAGTATTCCATTCCATTCCATATTCTTTATCCATTCATCTGTTGATGGACATCTAGGTTCTTTCCATAGTTTGGCTATTGTGGACATTGCTGCTATAAACAATTTTGTATTTGATTGTCACTACATTTACCCTAACTTAATAATATGATAAATAAAATTTGGTTGTTGTCAAACAAACACAGCAAAATATATGCCATTCACTTGGTAGTTGTTTAACAGTTGGAGAGGCTGACATCAGAGGCTAGAAAGCAGATAAGCCTTATAAAAGAAGCAAGTTCTAACACAGTTGCTTATTTCGCTGCTAGCAGTGCTTTTTAAGCTGGTGAGAAAGCCTGGGATAGCCTCCTGGGTAAATAATGAGACATATTTAGCCATTGTTCCAGTTGACACAGAGTTAATCACAAGATATATGAATCAAGTTTTTCTTTTATCCAATAAACCTGGTTAACCCCTAGAAAGTTGAATGAAAACACTTAAGACTAGACTCAGCTGAACCTGACTATATCAGCAAAATCTGCCCTGTGCAGCCATAGCGCTGTAAGAATACATAATTATTATTTTAAGCCAGTACGTTTTAAGATGATTTGCATGAAGCAAGATCAAACTTGCACAGAATTGCATCTGAATAAAAATTGAAACCCCCTGGCATTGACCCAACCACACCCAGGCTGGAAATGCGGCAAGGTAACAGCAAAGGTCAGGAAGATGATGCTGAAAATTTTAATAGTGATAGAAAACAATGAAAAACATATTTGGAGAAACTCAACTATTAGAGTAGTGAAAAAAACAATTAGCGAAATTACTGTCTGCAGTAATGCGGGAGATAAAAAATACATTTAATGAAGTTGAGCACTGACTAATGTCATCAAATGAAAAGCTGTAAATGCCAGTTGGATGGCTCTAGTAATCTGTGATAAGGGAGGAGGGACATGATGACCTAAGGAAGAAATTGTTTGGTTTGCAAATAGGATTTATAGGAAACAGGGAAGACCCAGGTATTGCTGAGTAATCATCCTCAGTCTTCTCTGTTGATAAAGATTCACAAACTAAAATGAGTTCTGGCATTAAAAATCAAATCAAGGTTTTAGCTCATAAAGAATGAGCTAAAGATATAATGAATTCTCATTAAGACCTGTGAAAGCTTTAAAAGAAGTGCCTACTAGACATTCACAGCTTAACACAAAGGGCTTCTAAGAATTTTAAAAGTGTTGTCACCAGCCTGACATACAGATCTAAACAAGAAGATACATTATGGATATGGCTTTTAGCACATGGAGAAAAACCACCATATCAGATGTTTAAGAAACCCATAGATTTTAAAGGAGGCTATTCTGGCAAAAGCACTACCCGCAAAGGGCAAAAAAATGAGAAGACAAATAAAAATTAAAAAGAAAAACACACAAACAAACAAAAAACATTGGGCTTCGAACTTTCTGCTGTTGAGAACCAGGCTGGGAAATCAAATATGGACAGTTTCTTAAGAAAAGGGAATTTTTTTCTTAGTGGAAAGAACCTGGATCAAAGAAAATTTGGACAAATACAATATATGATGAACTTGGGAACTGCTCTCATGGAGCGAAACTAGGTCCTCATCAATGAATATTTTCACTCCCAAGGGGAGGAAAACCTGGCAACAATTCATTGCTTGCCTAAAATTTAGAATTACTGTGGACCAGTGATTCTCATGTTCTTTCAAATCTTTTTGATGGGCATCATTTTTGCAGTTATATTATTCCTATTTCAATGTTGTATGTTGTATAAATTTGTGGGGTGAATGACTTGACAATGTAGTGCACTATTATCTGTCAAGGTGAAACCACAATCTGCCAAGATCACCAAGCTTATCGAGCCATTTCAGTTTACTTCCTATGTCGACACTGCTGCAAAATTTCCAGGCTTTTTTTGCACAAAATTTATTTCAAGATTCCTCTAGTTGGGAAGAAATTCAGCTTTTGTTATAATGATCTGTAGAAACGGAATTTGGGTCAATGGCTGGAAATAATGGTTCAGTCCCTTTTGGTTTAAACTAGCAAATGACACTTTAATATGTATAAGTTTCCTAAAAGGAGTGGTGTTGTCTCATCATGTAACAAGTTCTTCATTCCTGGAAGTTTTCAAACAGAAACAAGATTATATTCTCAGAGGTATATGTGACACAGAGAGCATTGGATGAAATACAGAATGAAAAATAAAGTTCATCCTGACTCCTAAGCATAATTCATTCAAAGTGGCTGCCTGCAGGTTTGTTGAGAAGCCTCAAGAAGCCAAATCCATAATGTTCTCAGTAAGAGTGCTAGGATTAATAACTAAAAATGTTCTTGAGAAGAATAGTAGTGAGAGAACAACACATTTAAAAGAACTTTAGATCTAATTTAAATTCTGTATGTAGTAAGTAATCTTTTTTATATGGCCTCAAAATATTCAAAATGCTAATCCATCATAGGACAAATCATTAAAAGTTACTTATAATATTATTGCTCATTAAATATATTGTCATTTAAATAAGAGCAATAGACCTGAACAAATGTCCTGAAGAACTGCTAGGACTTATCACAAAACCAAGTGAACTTTCTTGTTGACTGTTTAAATTAATCTAAATGCTATATTACATAACTGTGGTTATTGCATCAAGATGAACCCATAGTGGGCACCTGGGTGGCTCAGTGGGTTAAGCCTCTGCCTTTAGCTCAGGTCATGATCTCAGGGTCCTGGGATCGAGGTCCATATCAGGCTCCCTGCCCAGCAGGGAGTCTGCTTTCCCCCTCTCTCTGTCTGCCTCTCTTCCTAATTGTAATCCCTCCTGCTGTCAAATAAATAAATATATTAAAAAAAAAAAAAGATGAACCCATAGAGATTAGATTTAAAGCATGCAATGTTGCGTTTTCCTTTGAAACAAGCAATGATAGCTTTAGTGCTAAATTCCCAACATATTTAGATATATAAGTGTATCTGAAAGTATTATTTTATTTTATTTTTAAGATTTTATTTATTTATTTGACAGAGAGAGACACAGCTAGAGAGGGAACCCAAGCAGGGGGAGTGGGAGAGGGAGAAGCAGGCTTCCCGCTGAGCAGGGAGCCCAATATGGGGCTCCCTCCCAGGACCCTGGTATTATGACCTGAGCTGAAGGCAGACACTTAACTGAGCCACCCAGGTGCCCCTGAAAGTGTTATTTTAGAAGTGCTTCATTGCAATTTACAAATGTGTTTGACTTTCTCTTGTAAGTAGTAAATTTCACTTGGAATATGGAGCTCTTCAGACAAAGTAAAATTTGCTAATAGTAATGTTCTTCAAGCAGTAAAGACTCTAGGGACTTCTTAGTAGAAAAGACTGTTGAAAAGAATCTATTGACTTTCAAGAGAACTTGGTAATTAACCTCCTGGCAGTTTTCTCCAGGCTATTCTGTTAGTCTCAGCACAACAATGGTAACTTAATTCTACAAACAGAAATTAAATAGGCTTTGGACCAAGATCCTTTGAAATAATAAACTTAATATTCTACTTTTACTAAATGTACCTATTAGGACAGACATGAAATGAGATTTCATTCTCTGCCCTTTTACCTTATAGTAGATTTGATGGCTGAAAAAATCAGAGGAAAAAATGGTTTCCTCTTACATATTGAAAGTAGTTAAAAGAATAAGAATTATTGAAGGGAAGACATAAATGATTTTGTGGGCTTCCCTTAATATTTAATATGCTATAAATATCTTAGTATTTATTTCATAGTATTAATTTGAAAATCAGATTAGAGAACACTATGTAGTATGAACCATAATTATAAAACAAATAGCATAGATAGTATTCAGAGTGTTAATTAAGACATTAGTTTGAGAAAGGTATTGCACTAAGAATAAAAATCATCAACATTAATTCTCAAATTAATCCTTGAGGTAAAATCATTATTATTATTTCAATTATGCAAATAAAATGAAGCTCAGAGCATTTGAGTAAACTATCTAGCATAGCAATTTAGGTAGAGAAAGAGACTGAGAGTAAAGTCCCGGCAGGCTAACTCTAAAACCTATCTGCTCTCTACTGTAGACCAATGGCTTTTTATACATGAGAAGCTCTATGGCATTACTGTTCTTTGGAAGACTTCCTTACTTTCTGGTACTTAGGGATTTTCCAGATGCATCTTGATAGGGCTTCACATCTCAAAGAGGAAGCAAAGGAATATGTACATAATAGCCTTTGGATATACACATATCTATAAATATTCCTATGTGCAACAATTTATTCTTTTATTATGGTAACCAAGAGTTCTTAGAACTGTAACAAACTGTTTCCACTTTCCTCAACTTGCTTATTTGTAAACTATTTCAACAGCCCCAAATTTGGAAATTGTTATACATAAACTTAACTATTCAATTTCAGTATTGATGTATAGCAGTAATAGCACTGTTAACATATAAGAAACTTTATAAACTATAATAGGTGTGTGTGTTTTTTTTTTTTCTTTTAGTCTTATAAACTCCGTACTTTTCCAAAGTTACTTAGGTCATTAATTTTCTCCTAGCCAAATCAGGGAGATAGAGTAAGATATTTTTAATGCAGTTAGCTTTTGTTACCACATGTGGCATAACATTCTGGGATCCCAGTTTCATCTGGATAATTTTATTTGTGTACATTTATATCTACTCTTTGTGCCTTAAAGTTCTGTAGATTTTGATAAGTACATACTCTTATGTTTCCAGACTTCTGGTATCATCCAGAATAGTTTCAATACTCCAAAATATTCCATGTCTCACCAACTTACTTCCCCTTTCTTCCTTGAAAAATATTGATCTTTGTAACTGTTATGCCCCAATAATGGGTCTGTGATTAAAGGAGCGAGACTGATACAAAGCAAAGGTCAAGCAAAGCTTTATTTCACGCCAAGCATCAAGAATCTAACTGAACGTTCGCGGTCGCACCTGTTACAAGAGAGGGCGACCCTTCTCTGTTTCATAGGCTAGTTTTTAAAGGCAAAAGCCATGCGGTTGCGCCTGGCCATGCACAGGTGGCCAATGAGATTGTAACACACACAGGAAACTCCACAGTGATACTAGGTGACCAATCGAGTTACAATTTACCCTAGTAGACATTTGAACCAGCCTATTACACCTTGACTGGGATTGGCGCCAAAAGGGCTCCCAAAGGGTGGGGCCCATACTCCTTGGTAACTAGGAAGACAGTATGTATGCCCCCCACTGATCGGATGTCTCCACCTGGCCTGACCCACCTTTGTATCTGGGCTTTGTTACCTGTAAATCCCCTGGGGGAAGGGCAGCAGGGACAATTTCTAAATAGGTCCTCACAGTAACATCTCTGTAGTGTTGCCTTTCTAGAATGTTTTATAATTGGACATACTATGTGCAGTCTTTTTAGACTGCTTTCAGTTAACAATATATATTTAAGACATATTTTTGTGTTTATGTGTGTGTAGTTTGATAGTTCATTTCTTCTTCTTACAGAATAATATTCTTCTGTATGAAATAGCCGTACTGAAGGTTAATGCTTCAACCTATGAATTCTGGGAAAAGACATTCAATCCATAATATTCTGCCCCTGGTGCCCTGAAATTCATGTTCTCACATGAAAAATGCATTAATTCCATCTCAAGAGCTCCAAAAGTCTTAACTCATTCCAGCATCAACTATCAGATCAAAATCTACCTAAAAATCACAGATGGGTAAGACTTAGGGTACAATTCATCATGAGGCAAAACTCCTCTCCAGCTGTGAACCTGTGAAACCAGACAAGTTATGTGCTTTCAAAATACAATGATGGGCAGGCGTTGAATAGATATCCTCTTTCCAAATGGGAGAAACTGGGAGATGAAGGAGATGAAGAGTTTCAAGCAAGGCTAGAATCTAAGAAGGCAAATTCCAGTAACTCTTAAGGCTTAAGGATAATCTTCTTGGCTTGGTGTCTCACCTTCCTTACCCACTGGAGTTTCTAGCCCAGGATATTGTTTCAAATAAGCATATCTTAGCTGTGACTCTCTGGATTCATCTGTGTCTGTGGATTTTGTGGTAGTGGTTGACTCTGAGACTTTACTTCTCTAATGGGTCCAAGGAGAATCACTAATATTCAGTGTGTTCAACATCCTTTTTCTTGTTATTTAAGAATGTGAGTGACCATTTCCAACCTCTTTCCATGTCAGAGGTGACATCTAAGTCATATATATATTTTTTAATTTAGAAAAAAATGAGAATAAAATAAAAAAATTTTAAATGTATATTTTCTGTTTCCATGGATGAGAAATATTAATATTTATCAAATGTTAAGCAAGTTGAAGTATAGGGAGTGTAAAGATCCTATGATGGCATAGTCACAAATTTTACTAATTTCTTTCTTCATTCCATTATATCAGTAGTTCTTAAATTTCTATAAATGTAAACCTATATATGTTTAAAAATACACATACACATCTTCTTTATGTACTTGACTAACTCTTTGTCCTCAGTTTTATTCAACAGTAACTTTATAGATGAAGACTTGATTTCCACTTGGGAAATGATACTGAATCCTGTTTCCCCATATCCCACTATCAGGCCACATGTAATCTATTAAAAGAGCAGTGTTTGTTTGATTTTTAATGGAATAAGCCAAGACCAAATAGTTGTGTTTTTCAAAAATAAAATATCTCTGTGTCTCTCTTATCTATCATCTGTCTATCTCTATCTCTATTTCTGTATCTAGCAGCCTATCTCTATTTATTGGCTGCAATTCTGAATACTTAAGACTGTAATTATATAATGATCACATACCCAGATATATTACAGCTTACAAAGCTTCCCTCCTCTCACTTTGGAGGAGAATAATTTTTGTTTTCTGAAATAGAAAACTTCATTTCCACTAACATAATTTAAAGTTTTTACCACCAACCCTCCAAATCTAGCACTGGCAGACTAGTATAAAATATCTGGAATATGCTATATGAAAAAAAAATTTAAAAGAACATTGAGTCTCTAATGAAATGTCATGAGAAAATGACCAATGAATGTTAAGAACTCCAGATACAAACATAATAGGAAAAGAGATTAAAAAAAAATCTATCTCATTTGACCTCTCACTCCAAGCCATTCAAAATATCAAATCATTTTCTTTAAAATGCTTTACGATGGGCGCCTGGGTGGTTCAGTGGGTCAAGCCTCTGACTTCTGCCCAGGTCATAATCTCAGGGTCCTGGGATCAAGTCCCGCATCAGGCTCTTTGCTTGGCAGGGAGCCTGTTTCCTCCTCTCTCTCTGCCTACTTGTGATTTCTCTCTGTCAAATAAATAAATTTAAAAAATAAATTAAAAATTGGGGCACCTGGATGGCTCAGTGGGTTAAAGCCTCTGCCTTCGGCTCAGGTCATGATCCCAGGGTCCTGGGATAAAGCCCCACATCAGGTCCTCTGCTTGGTAGGGAACCTGCTTCCTCCTCTCTGCCCGCCTCTCTGCCTACTTGTGATCTCTGTCTGTCAAATAAATAAATAAAATCTTTTAAAAAAATAAAAATAAAAAATAAAATGCTTTACGGTATATGATGACAGCTGACAAATTTATCAACTATTTAGATATTTTGTTTCAAGATCTCACAATGTAGTAGAATTAAATATGAAACATAATTCAGAACTTTATGCATACTGTACCCAGTTACAGGAACACAGTCACTCTCCAATTATTTCAGTATAAAACATTTGCTGATTCTGTAAATGGAAAGGGAAGTTTTTCTAGATTTTTCCAAGATTTGGGAATAAATAATGTGCCAAAAGTGAAGGAAAGTTAGGAAAAAAAGATGTAAAATGTGGTTAAGATCAGATTTTAGAAAGTACATTTATGAGATTAGTGAGAATATATGTCCCCTTGAGTCTTTAATCTGTTCCCTATTTCCTCTATTAGATTTGCAAAGGCATAATTTATTCCAAATGGGTGACAGGATTTGTGTAAAGTTCTGGTTCAGGTGAGAGAATGATGGCATTGAGGCTCTTCTGTAATTTTTATGAGTCTTTAAGCATTTAAGGTCATCATTGTTTTCCTCATAATATTAATGAGATATTCAAATTTTACAATATTATCCCACACATCACTTTTAAAAATACAGTTCAAATATTTGAATGAAATATTTACTTAAAATAGACTTGGATTCCACATGGATTTTAAGGAGTTAGACACAGCTAAGATTTACAGAAGCTCTTCCTGGATTATCTGGTAAAGCATAAAAAGTAATCCACTCTGAGATTGAAAAGTCACCGAGGATTAAATGAGACTGGAGTTGAAAAAAATCTCTTTCTTTACTTTTCTTCCACTTTGATACCATTTCTGTACTCGTGTTCCTTTTCATAAATATATGTGAAAATTGTATTTAATAGTAACAGTAGGAAATTGTCATTTCAGAGCAATAAGAAGACAAAGTCTTATAGTCACACTGTTATTTTTTCAGTCTTTCAGCAGAGTTCCATTTTCAGCCATAACTGGAATATAAGTATGTTTGAGTGAAGATATTATCCTCCCTTTCAGTGCCTCTTTCATTCTCCCATGAGTTGACATTCATCTTTGGATACCACAGAGCCAGTGTATACCACATTAAAGATGACATTTTTCACTGTCAGACATTTTCACAGGTCTGAGTCAAAAATGAATTTATTTACTAGGTTTCTTTCTTTTTTTTCCTCTTTCCTTCTTTCTTTGATGGCTTCAATACATGTATTCCAAGTCTATGTATACAGCATATTTACACACAGGCTGTGCAATTTCATTTACATTCTTATTGAGTTCAGAAAGAAAATGCTAGGTATGCACCAAAATGTATTTAGAGCTCTCTATTTTACTGTCAGTACAAAGATTTATAAGCATATCTCCTCACTAATATGCACATGCATAACTCCACGTAGGGTAATAAGTTAGGTATTAGAAATGCTTAAGGCAGTCTTTGTGCAATATGATTTTCCCCTCTAGTATTCTTTCATTTTCCTACATGCAGGATATCCAAAAAAAAAGAAGTAATTTTCACAAAGGGATATTGAGTGTAAAAATTATATGCTTCAAAATCTTCCATAAATTCTTTGCAATCAGGCCTCAATCTGTATTTTAACAGAAAAATCTGTTCAGCATTTACTTAATGCAAATCATCATGATAGTGAGGATTTGGTCTCAGCACTGGTAGAAAATTAGTAGGACCCATATCTTGTTATAAGAATCATTTAATCCATTTGAAACCAGATATAGTAACCATTTCACTGATTATAAGAATATATAATTTAAATAATTCATATTTAAATGGTACTTAATGGGTTAAAAAATAATTTTGATAGAAGAAAACCAAACATGGCATTAAGTAAGTGACTCTTATTCTGGGCCTTGAAGAATAGATAGAAGTTAGGGATACAGAAAAGGAGCACAGCAGACTAAGGCCCAAATGAAAGAAATTATGGCATTAAGCTGTGCTATTTTGTATTCTGATTATATTCTGTATGAATATATATGTATTCTGATTATATTCTGATTCTGATATATATATTATAACAGAATATTATATATACTATATAATTATATCATATTGAAGTTATATATATTTATATATAAATTATATATAATTCTATCATATTGAAGAATATCTATTATATATAATTATATCAGAATATTATATTCTGATTATATATATGTATTCTGATTATATTCTGTCAACTGTGGCTACCTGTGAGATGCATGAGGAATTATGCAGCATCAGTGAATAGATAAATAAGAAACACTTTTGGCAGGCAGCATCCAATGCATTTATTTAATGTAAACAGAAATCTACTCTAGGCTCATACCATTACAAATCTCCATAGCATTAAAAAAATAAGTACACACACCACACGGAGCTAAGATATTAGCGTGCATGCTCTCTCTCTCTCTCATACACACACACGCACACAGACACACACAGAAATCCACAGATGCCTTTTTCCTAAGTGTTTATCATTTGCTAAGCACTCAGTTAAGTTGTATACATTCATTATCTCATGGGATCTAGGTGACCAGTGTTTATATTTGTATGTTGTTTTCAAGTTAGTGCAGGTTCTGGAAGTTTACATAACTTGCTCCAACTGTATAAGAGTGGATAGAATCAAGATTTATTCCTATATGAGTCCAGAGCTGTCTTCTGCTTTACACTGAATCAGAACAAGAGATGCCCTAGAATTTAAAACCAAACAACTGGGGTACCTGGGTGGCTCAGTGGTTAAGCCTCTGCCTTCGGCTCAGGTCATGATCTCAGGGTCCTGGGATCAAGCCTCGCATCAGGCTCTCGCTCAGCGGGGAGCCTGCTTCTCCCTCTCTCTCTGCCTGCCTCTTCACCTACTTGTGATTTCTCTCTCTGTCAAATAAATAAAATAAAGTCTTAAAATAAATAAAGTATTAAAAATAAAATAAAATAAAATAAAAAAATAAAACCAAACAACAGCTCAAAAACTTGGATAAGTATACTGTTTCCTTCTACCCCGCTGCTTTATGTATGGCTAAGATCACTCTGGAATCAAAGTGCCTCTGACTCTACCGTATATTAGCTATTTGAGCCTAGAAGATAATTCTTATGCTCTCTGATGCAATTTATTCCTAAATAGAATGGAGGAAATAACTATTTTCCTTATCCTGAAAGTTCTATAAGATGTTAACATGCTTAAACAATTTCCTCATGTGTAATAGGTACTCCACAAATGCCAAATACTTTATTGTAATTGTTATCATAGTTATGATATATTAATGTGAATCTAAATACATTGCTATATCTGCTGACCAGTTGACATTTTTGGTAAATATAATTATTCTGACATCATAAAATAGCAAAATAATATTAAAACAAAACAAAACCAGGATGTGGAATGTTTAATGGAGCATCCTCTTACCTAATCTTGGTTCTGAAGAATTGTTGATAATGATAAAACATAGACATATAGATGCCACAAATAGACCTCCACAAACTTTACCTCCCAACTAAATTTAAGGGAAATTACCAAATTCCCCTCTTAGGAGAGAAACATCACCTCCCCACCTATAAACTTACAAATTCTAGCCAGTCTTCAAGCTTCAGTCTATTTCCACTTTCATTCATCTATAACAAAAATAGCTTTGAGTGTCACTGGGATGGTACTATATCTATTACAGAAATGTAATACTTAGAAACTCAGGTTGTGGCTTTCATTTATTTCCTCTTTCAAAATTGTGTCCAGTGGATATCAGCTGCCTAAAGCTGTGAAACTTGGTAGAGCAAAGAAGTGCTGGCCAAAAATTTTAAAGAAAGATCTAGGAAATGAGATGTTCATCAGGGACTTTGTAGAGCTCTGAAATATTACAGGAGACCTAAAGGCTTTAAAAATGCAAAGATGTGTTCAAAACCCCAAAGATGGAAGAAAGCCCAAACTCTCACTTCTTGATGACCTTGAGGTCTTGTGTGAGCAGGTATTGGAAGGATAAAGCAAAATTATAAACTACATGATCCTTAAAGTCATGTCCAAACATAGACACAGTCCTTCTGGCAATAGGCAAATCTGAACTTATGGTTCAAGATGTTAAAAAAAAAAAAAAAATCTAACAAATCATTAGCAGCCCTGGAAGCTAACTGAGCAGGGTTATCAGTGGTCATACATGGCAATAAATACAGACTTCAAAGAATTAGTAACCGAAAGACAAAACTATGGAGACAATAAATAAAAAGATTAGTGGTTACCAAAGTTGAGAAGGTAGTGACAGATGAATAAGAAGAACACAGAAAAATTTTAAGGCATTGAAAGTATTCTGTATATTAGACTGATAAATATGTATCATTATACATTTGTCTAAATTCATAGAATGTACATTACCAAACGTAAACCCTAGAATAAATTATGGATATTAGGTGATTATGATGTCAATATAAGTTCATCCTTGGTAATTTCTCTACTAGTATTCTGATGAATGATGTTGATAATGGGAAAGGATATGTATGTTGTGGGGCAAGGTATTTTATAGGAAATCTTTGTACCTTCCTCTTAATTTTATTGTAAACTTAAAACTGCTCTGAAAAGAAAAGCTCAGGCAAATGACCAAAAGTTACCCCTGAAAATTCATTCAGCAAACAAATAGCAGCAAAAACAATGCAACAACAGCAGAAGAACAGGAAGGAATAGCGATACAGACACTTGGAACATCATGCTATAATGTATCACGATAGAAGTTGTGGCATACCTAACTAAGCCAAAAGACTGAGATTTCTTTATTTTTTATTTTTTATTTTAAAAGATTTTATTTATTTGACAGAGAGAGACACAGTGAAAGAGTGAACACAAGCAGGGGGGACAGGGGAGGGAGGAGCAGGCTTCCCACTGAGCAGGAAGCCCAATGTGGGGCTCCATTCCAGGATCCTGGGGTCATGACAGATCATGGCAGAAGCTTAATGGCACCTCAAGTTGGAGGTTTCTTTAGGAGAAAAGTAGCATATTAGATAAAAGACCAGAGTGACATGAAAAGGAAAGTGGAATCTTGAAGGCCAGGACAGACAAATATAAATTTTAGAAAGCCATATTTTAACTTGTCTAACAGAGGATATTAGAAATGAACTAGATATTTTACTTGTCATTAGATCTTAACAACTGATAGAGGCACAAAGAATTTTAACAGGAAAAGAAGGACAAGACATTGGAGAATTATTGAATAAACCTATGTGTGGACCAAAAACAAATGATTGAAGGGGAAGAGATACATTAATTCAAATTAGCAAGTGTCGGTAGGCTTACACGGTGTACAGAATAAAAAGGATCTACTTAAGTTGTATGTTGAACTATCACAAATTAGGTTAAGGCTGCAGAAAGGAATAAGTAACAGCAAGTGAAAATGGATACTACAAGCATATTTTACTGTGGAAGGAATAGATGAAACCAAAATAATGATAACTCAATGTTTGGGACAATTTGAGATTTAGGGAATGAAATGGGCACTGTGAGAAACCCTGTGCACAGATTTAGTCATCTCCAAGAATCTATAGTCTGAAATTCAGAAATACTAACAAAAGCTTCAGTTCAGAAATACCCCGAGGATAACTACTCCTCTTCTCCTCCTCCGCCGCCTCCTTCTTCCGTTCCTCCCTCTTTCTCCTCCTGCTTCTACTCCTTTTTCTGACAGATTGAAAAATAAATAAAAAATAAAATTGCAAGAAAAGAGAAAGCTTCCATAAGAGAGAAATTAAGAGATTTCACAACAAAGGTAGTGGAGAAAGCCAATGTGGCCAAGTATCAGAGGCCTGCCATAAAAGCCTGCCGATTGGAGATCACTAGTGAGTAATAATTCAGAACTTCAATACCAGAAACAACTCACTCAAGGCTAAATCTAAATTAAGAGGAATTAATGTGCCCAATATGGAAAACACAAATTTTAATTTTATTAAAAGTGCCACTCCTTGGGAAAGTATTCACCGTGAAATGTCTCCCTGCATAGTAAATCTAATTACTTAATTAGCTGTATATTGAAGAATTTATTTCAGTGTTATGTAAAGCCCTGGTTTTGGGCTATGTTCCCATAGAATGACTAGGAAAACTGAACCCAAGATTTATGGATCTTCTTCTCAAATGCATCTGAACTTCCTACAGCTTAGTGTACTGTTGATATTGTTTTTCTTGGTGTAACTTCTCTAGGTGCAAGGCATTTTGTATTTTCTAAGTTTTGGAATGTGCACATACAAGTGCATCTGTGGGTGTGTGTTTGGGGTAGTCAAGGTAAGTGTTGTATATATCTTGTGTGTGCTTTTTATTTATTTGGACTCTTTGAATGAAATACATAGAAAAATTCTCTTTAAAAAAACCTGAGCCTCCATTTATTCTAATGTTGTTTCGTCTTATGGTGTCACTTATCTCTCGAATTCAATAAAACAAGATGGGATTGGGAGGGAGACAAACCATAAGTGACACCATAAGACGAAACAACATTAGAATAAATGGAGGCTCAGGTTTTTATAAATTTGGACTTTTTAAATAGAGCATCCATATATTCTATTGTTGTTTCGTCTTATGGTGTCACTTATGGTTTGTCTCCCTCCCAATCCCATCTTGTTTTATTGAATTCGAGAGATAAGTGACACCATAAGACGAAACAAACTGGGGGTTGCGGGGGGGGGGGGGTTGGGGAGAGGGGGGGGGGATTATGGACATTGGGGAGGGTATGTGATTTGGTGAGTGCTGTGAAGTGTGTAAACCTGGTGATTCACAGACCTGTACCCCTGGGGATAAAAATATATGTTTATAAAAAAATTAAAAAAATTAAAAAAAGTGGAAAAAAAAAAAAAAAACCTGAGGACACAACTTTCATTCTAGTATAAGATAGCATACTTTGTAGCAGTCCAAAAAATCATACTGTTATCAAGTTATTGGGGGAAATATCTGTCTTATTAAAGTCAGAATAAAAAATTGGGACATGGGAATTCTGGGTTTTAATTACTTTGAATCTTAACTCATTAGTGCAGTAGAAATTGATTTTTATTATAATTCCTCAGGATTTTAATTTGCAGAGACTTGAACTTGCAAACAGATTTAATATTCAAGCTTCAATATCTATTAAAATTTTTAATATATGAAAAGCATTTTATTCAAGTTTATGGCATTTCTGTGTTATCACAGTTATATTATTGGTGTTAGTTTACAATGCTATTTAATTTTGCTGAAGTACTTCTGATGGGTTTGATGAGATAAAATGAGGGGGGCAATTTTCCTTTAGAATGTAAAATGGCAAGTTAATTTTTGTCTTAGATAAAGAAAGGTTGTTAAGTTAGCTGAAACAGTGAACTCTTATGGCCCATTTTGAAATATTGTAGGCACAAAAGGAAACTGACCCATTGGTCATTCTATAAAAGCAGCCAAGAAAGCTTTCAGAATTGGAAGCTGTGAGAGGAAAATTAAGTAAGAGGAAGCAAGACTGTTACCATGAATTGATAATCTCTTCCTCATAGATTTCAGTTTTAAAGCTAAACACAAGGGGGAAAAAAAGATGGAGATTTGTGACAGAGAGCACTGAAACTTCTTACCTCAGTCAGCCATGTGTAAGACTTGCCTTAAAGAAGCACCTCTGACAGAATCTCTCTGTTTGTCCTTTCTTCTGTTTCTTCCGTTCGGCTGGAGGAGTTAGTTATCTCACCGCGTAGGTGGAGAGAAAGAGCTCAGGTGTTAGGTCAGCCTTTGCCAGCGGTCCACCTCCTTGCCTAAGGGAGGCTTGACTCTGTGGCCAGAGAAGAGACACTGGGTTGAGGGGAAATGGTTACATTCAGAGGGTTATTAGCAAACTCGCTCTGGCACAGAATAAGGTCACATCCTCCAGATAGCTTTATCAGAAATATAAATGATATATTGATTTGCATCTGCTTGACTCTTAGATCTCTCAATTATTCAACTCAGATGGGGAAAGGGGACACTTAGTTATTGATTTCCTAAAACCCCAGTTGCTTGATAGGTTTTTATCTAATAAGGAACATAATTTGTTCAATGAATGAGATGATTATATTTAGATAATGCCACCATAAAAATCATATTATGCCTTAGAGCTGTGGTTTTAAAAATGTTTGGATCATTGACAATGTTGAAAGACTGATGAATATTTTGTAGTTTTTTCCAGAAAATATGTACTTCTGAGTAAAATTAAACATACAACTTCAGAGATTCATGGGCTCCAAATTAATAACCAGTCCTTAGAAAATATTAAAATTGAAGTTTAAGTCAACGTACAGGTTAATTTATATATGATAGTCAGCATTCATTATGCCTTTTACATTTAAAAGTGCATTAAGTCTATGAGTTACTTTATAATTCAGTAGAAAGTAAGTGACTAGAAAAATTAAATATTAAGCAAATGTTATAGCTGAATAAAATTGGCATATTAAGACCAGAGGTAGGAAAATGACTCACTTTTATTATTATTCCACATATATTACTTTAATTAATAAAGTGCCATGTACTAAAAAATTACCTATACCCTAGTATTACTGTATATTTTTCATTAATGGAATATCTATGTTTTTAAAAAATGGAGAATATATATATATATATATATATATATATATGGTGCAAAGTGTCTAAACAGTTTTATTTTCAAAGTTCATTATTTTGTTTCTAATTCAGTTTGGAGAGAAATAATCTAAGATACAAAACTGAATTTCATAAATATAAAATCAAATGCACAGATAATTTGATATTAGAAATTGTTAATTCAAAACTTTAAATTCAATAAATGCCATTTTTCTTAGTTCCTTACATGCTGTATTCTAAAATGTTTTATCACCTTGTGCCAAGTCATCAAAGTCCTTTAAAAAATAGTGTTATACAAAATGCAATATAAAATATAATGAAAAACTTCAGTAAGTAGCAAATAAATCTCAATAACTATGTTAGTTAGGTTAATAACAGCTCCAAAATTTATATCTATGTCCTAATCCATAGAACCTATATATATTACCTCATTTGGAAGAAAATAATCTGTGCAGATATGATTAAGGTAAGGGCCTTGGAATAAGTATATCATTCTGGATTATATGGGAGAACTTTAAATGTCATCACAAATATCTTCAGAAAAGAGGCAGAGGGAGATTAAGTCACTGCTGCACATCCAAAAGAGAAGCAATATGGAAAGAAGCAGAGAGAGATGTGTCCCTGTGCTCAGGAATCCTTACAGCCACCAGGAGTTTAAAGAAGCAAGGAATAGGTTTTCTCCTATGATCTCCAGAGGGAAAGTGGCTCTGCTGATGACTTGTTTTCAAACGTCTGAACTCTAGAACTCTAAGATAGTAAATGTCTGTTGTTTTAAGCCACAGATTTGTGGGCATTTGTTATGGCAGCTAATAGAAACTAACTCAATGGATAAAATCAATTGAACACTTTCTCTTTTCTAGGCATTCCTTTAGGGCTTTCTTTTCTTTTGTTCAGTCGTTCAGTCTTTTTAAGATTAGGGAATAATTTATATTTATAACATAACTTAACCTAAAGCGGGTATCGTTCTAAGCATTTCACCTGGATAGACTCACATAATCTTCAAAATAAGTGTATGAGATAATTTTAAAACTGTTATTTTACAATTTTACAAAGTTCAAAACTGATGCAGGGAAGGGCAATTACTTTTTCCCAAAGCTAAACAACTGATAAACTGCAGTATTGTGACTTGAATCCAAATTATTTGGTTCTAGATTCTATACTCTTAACTACAATATCATGATACCCTTCTGAAATCTTAAGATTTGAAACACTGGGAGTGTTTCTTCCTCCCATAATTCTTCCTCCCATATTTCAGACAATGAAAAGAAAACAAAGAAGATTAAGTAAAGCCCCTCCTGTCATACAGTTAGGGATATACAGGTAGGATTTGAATTCATGCAGCTTCGTAAGACAGGCTGAGCTTTCAACCATTATGCTATCCTATTTCTTAGATCATTTTCTTAGATCGAGTCTGTTTTTCCATGATAAATCTCCAGGGGACCAAATGATCTGGTATGTCTATGAACTATGGCCAAACTGAAAAATAGTACAGGTACTCAGTAAGTATAGAAAATTTATCTCAAAAGCTTGCTCTATAATTTGCAAATATAACTCACAGTCATGGATTTTACTAAATATAAATGGATATTATTATAACCTCTATACAAATCTGAATTTCATAATCAATTTTGAGGCTTTCTGTAATGATAGATGGCAAAAAAATAGTCTGAATAGTAAATGGCATATAAATTCCAAGTACCCTCCTCCCCAAACAGAATCTATTGTATTTAGATGTCTCTTTAACAAAATTCAACAACTTATTAGGGAGTACCACTTCAGTTAAACTTCTTGTAAATCTTGGAATATATGCACTATTGTGGAATAAGATGTTTGGAATTCATTATGTAAATAATTAAAAGTTTTCAGTTACTATTTTTTCACAGTGACTCAGCAAATAGCTGAGACCTACTTTCCATATTCTCTTTCTTTATATATGGTTAACATACCCCCTCATTAACATCCTACATACATGCCATGCACACCTACACGTACTCACACACATAATAATTTTAGATATTTAGGGAAAATACTAAAGTAAAATATCTACTATACTTTTTAAATTTTAAAATAATCCTATAAAAGCATTTTAAGAACCATGGTAACATACTCTAAAAAACATTAATCATATAGATATATGGAATGCATATATGTATTTTTAATTCAAAGATTCATATGATAACTTCAAATACAATCTATTTTTAGAGTCAAAAAAGCTGTAGGCAGTGGTGTAAACTATGAATAATTAATTATATTAGGGCAGCTAAAATAAGCTCTTATTTGGTTAGGCTAGTGAAACAAATTTAAATCTTTTGGGATATTTTGAAAATAAAATACTTTATCTGAGTCACTTCACATTACAAATGTGGAATTTTATGCATTTAATTATATTACCAATAATGGTTTTTAATAGAAGTGTTGAGATGGAAACTTTATGTCTTCCTTAACTATAGCAGTTTACTCTTCTATGTATTTTTTTTGGTTGGTTAGTTGATTTTTTTTTTCTTTTCTATGTATTTTCAATTATGTAGTTACTCCTTGTTCTTCTACAAGCTACAGTGAAGACGACCTTTCTGAGGCTAACTTTTAGTTTCATATTTGACAGAGAAGCCGTTGAATGTTGCATATGCTTTGGCACGCTGTCCCTTTTTTGATATCTAATATTTCAGGCTAAATTTATATTTCCTCTTTTAGATTTATGAATTCCTCCACTGATTCTCTTAAAGGTTTGGTTCTTCATACTAGTGGGCTTGGTTTTTTTTTTTTTTCAATTTTTGTTTATATGCCTTGTCTGTCTTGTATTATTAAACATGTAACCACTATTTATGCAGTGAATACCTCCCCAAATATCCCCGCATGCTGGCATGCTAGTGCTTAAAGCCATCATACCCCCAAGTCCTTACAAGAACTCACCTACCCATACACACAAATGAGGTGGGCCTTGTCACCCAATCTGTCTCATTTCAAAGCTTTAACCTCCTTGTTGCTTTATATTTACAGGTATCCTTATTTTCCAGATATCTTTAGGGGAAATTCCAGTTCATCTGAGTTCTCTTTTAATATACCTTCTGGGGTAGGTAAAGGAACCCTGCTGAATGGAATGGTTTAGGTCAATTGTGGTAAAGCATAGAAGCCTGCCAACATCCTTAGATTTGCCAGATGACATTAGGGATGCTCAATTAAATTTGAATTTTAGATAAACAATATATATATTTTGATATATATTCCAACTATTGCACAGGATATACTTATACTAAAAAATATTCTTGTAAATCTGAAATTCAGAATTAAGTGGCTTTCCTGTATTTTTAATTTTCTAAATCTGGTGGACTCAGGGTGCATAGAAGAATACTGCCCTTTGTGGATCTAATTTATGAACTGAAACTTCAGCTGTGCTATTCCAGTGGTGCAGGATGCAAAAATTATATTTGATGCCACGACGTGGTTTGGAAATATGGGTCTTTATTCAAAAGCAAAAAGATAGGCATGTGGATTGTGAATTTGATCCATTCTTTATGATCTTCTATAAAAAAATTAAAGCATTACATACAGTGAATAATATGGCTCTAAGAATCAGTTCATGTCTGGAGTCAGTGACTGAGACTGCTCAGTCTACCTCCACAGCCTGAAATTGTTCAGAATGGTTCTTTGAAGGAAGGGCATTTTCTAGTATCCTACTTAGTTTACTGTAAGATAGGCCTGAGTTCAAAATATTACAGTTCTTTGCCCCTGAGTTCTTTCAGAGAACAAAAAAATCACTTCCAGGATTAAAGCAGGTGTGAGTGTGTGTGTGTGTGTGTGTGTGTGTGAGATATTTGTTAATTAATCCTCACAATACCCTGTGAGTTGGTATAATTATTATTGATATTGATGAGGAAGCAGAAGCACAAAGAGATAAAATAATTGGAGCAATGTTTATTTAGATAGTATGTGTTAGACCTAGGGTTTGAACCAGATAGATAGTCTTGCTGTAGTAGTCATTGTTTGAACCAGCAGGCTTTACTGTTTGTCTCCCTCTCAGTACCATGGGATTCTTCAAGACTAGTATAAAATCTTGTATTAAATAAATGTTTTACCCTTTTCCCAATCACCCAAATGGGAAACATCCAGTTCACTCTCTACTCTTTCTCATGTGCACTAGTTTTACTGGCTTTATGGGAAAAAAAAAAAAATCCACCCTCAGAAGTATCATTGTCTTTTCTTATTCCTACTCTCCTTGACTTTTTTAAAACCCTAAATTCCTGTTTGGAATTTGAGAGCCAAAAAATATTTTTTCTCCTGACACTGGACTCTTTCCCATTTCATTTCAGTCTTCATAATGCCTCCAGGGAACTTATCTAAAACATGAATCTGATTGTGCTGTTTCCCACAACCTTGAAAAGCTGATAACCTATGTCGTAGTAAGTTCAGCCATAGGTTTTTCAGAAGCTAACCATAGACTTGGAAAGACAGTGGATTGTTGTTTTTAAAACGTTAAAAAAAAAATCATGTCACCTTGAATTGTATTCTTAGTTATCTGTCAATCTAGAATAGAACACCAATAGAAAATTGGGAAGAATTACTAAAACAAACACTAAAAATATTTAGAAAGAAGAAAAATAATTTCAGAAGGTAGCTCTGAGGTACAAGGAAGAAACTTAAAATATAGAATTAGTACAATTATAAGTGAATATGAGTTTCATTTGCCTTTATAAAATATATGAAATCAGGAAATGGATATAGAAGATATTAAAGATTTTCTAGAATTTGTAAAGGAAAAGAAGGGATTCAGAATGCTTAAATTCATTGTTGAGATAAGTCTTAAATCTAAAGCATAACTTTACATGCTATCTGGTTTAAAATCTGGAGGATTAAAATTCAATTACTTCAGAGTCTTAAGAAAAGGAGAATTAAAAATTACCATAATCAATTCAAAGTTATTTAAAAAAAAAAAGAAATGAGGAGGACATAAGTAAGGACACATAGCATAAGACAAAAACGGGTAAGAGATTGTATTACTGTAAGAAAAGCCCTCAGCTACAAGTTGTTTAAAAGAGGCTTGTGTTAGGGGCACCTGGGTGGCTCAGTGGGTTAAAGCCTCTCCTTCAGCTCAGGTCATGGTCCCAGGGTCCTGGGATTGAGCCCCTCATTGGGTTCTCTAGTCAGCAGGGAGCCTGCTTTCCCCTCTCTCTCTGCCTGCCTCTCTGCCTACTTGTGATCTCTCTCTCTGTCAAATAAATAAATAAAATCTTTAAAGAAAACAAAAGAGGCTTGTGTTAAACTAATACATAGGGAACTTGATAGTAAAGTAATGGAAAGAAAAAAAATGCCAAGAAAAAATTAACAACAGCAAAAATACTACCGGCCTATTAATAGTCATAAAGAGAAATTTATTGGGAGAATATATTCTTAGAAGGAAAAAGGAAAAAGATGATTAGATTTGATTTTGAAAAAAAAAAATCAAATAGCAAGCGAGAGCTTGGAAATATGAGAAGGAAGAACAGAGTCAGAGGAAAGAAAAAGGAAGATTACTAAAAGCAATATCCAGAGAACCAATGGGAATGTGTTCTTCCCATAGATGGAAGAATTAACATTGGAGAAAAACAGTTAAAAGGATTAATCTGCAACAAGATTCAAAGGGGAAAATAAAGTCGTTAAAACATGGGAAGGCCATTGAAGAAAAGGCATTTTAGTTTTTCTTTGGTGATTATCCTCTCTTTGCTCCAGTGAGTAGGAAGCTCCTGCTCTTATGTTAAATAAATTTCATTTAAAAAATAAAACAGAAGAGGGTGCCTGGGTGGCTCAGTGGGTTAAGCCCCTGCCTTCGGCTCAGGTCATGATCTCAGGGTCCTGGGATCGAGTCCAGCATTGGGCTCTCTGCTCAGCAGGGAGTCT
Organism: Mustela nigripes; assembly: GCF_022355385.1. Classification (NCBI taxonomy): domain Eukaryota; kingdom Metazoa; phylum Chordata; class Mammalia; order Carnivora; family Mustelidae; genus Mustela; species Mustela nigripes. Next base: position 59,354,615 of record NC_081571.1, read on the forward strand.
GCTTCCCTCTCTCTCTCTCTCTCTCTCTGCCTGTCTCTCTGTGATCTCTTGTGATACTTGTGATCTCTCTCTGTCAAATAAATAAATAAAATCTTAAAAAAAATAAAAATAAAATAAAACAGAAGATAACTTCAACAGTTTCTGAAGTTTCTGACAAATGCTACCTTAGTTACAACAGGTTTGGTTCTTAGAATCCGGGTGCAAATCACCATCTCCAAACCAATCCCCTCTGTCTTGACAGGAAAACCAGGGCTCTTGAAAGTCAATTTCTGGATTTCATTTTTCTAAATGATGAAAGGAGTTTGTATTCCAGGTCTCTGTTACATTGTTAACATGGAAAGTAATTAACAAACCACTCCATAGTTCAGCAACTTAAGTTAACAATTACAAGTCATAATAATAAAAGCATGTATATGCTGTCATTTGTTATCTCTTCACCCTTGGATTTATCTTCAGGTTTTTAAGACCTGTAATGTCCAGTGAGATGTACTATAATGAATAGTGGAAAATGAATTTATCTTTGTTACTGTTTACTATCAGTGGCATAAAGTCTAGTCAATATTGTAAATTCCTAAGGAATATGAATTATTCATTATCCTTAATTTTTTATAGATCTTTAACTTGGGGATTATAGCTTGAAATTATGTTTTAATGATGTTCATACTGGCACAATCCATAGAACTTCCATTATTGTTTCTTGTGCATACTATTTCATCATAATAGCAAGTATCATCCATCTACATTAGGGATCCAGGTTTTGCAGCCTTTAGAAATTCATCAAAGCATTCATTTATAGTCAGGAATAAATACTGAAATTACCAACATCCACCTTTTGGGATACTAAGGCATTTTTTTTTTTTTTTAAATAAGGTATGGAAAAGAAAAGTACTAGGAAAGAATAAAAGAAGACAAGTTGGAATACCAGGATCAAGTGCCTCATCTTGTATTATTAAAAGTCATCTTGGTATCTGCAAATTCCATATCAGATAAAGGGCTAGTATCCAAAATCTATAAAGAGCTTATCAAACTCAACATCCAAAGAACAAATAATCCAATCAAGAAATGGGTAGAAGGCATGAACATACATTCCTGCAAAGAAGACATCCAATGGCCAAAAGACACATGAAAATGTGCTCAGCATCACTCAGCATAAGGGAAATACAAATCAGAACCTCAATGAGATACCACCTCACAGCAGTCAGAATGGCTAAAATTAACGAATCAGGAAATGACAGATGTTGGCGAGGATGCAGAGAAAGGGGAACCTTCCTACACTGTTGGTGGGAATGCCAGCTGGTGCAGCAACTCTGGAAAACAGTATGGAAGTTCCTCAAAAGTTGAAAATAGAGCTGCCCAATGACCCAGCAATCATACTACTGGGTATTTACCCAAAGATAGAAATGTAGTGATCTGAAGGGGCTCCTGAACCCCAATGTTTATAGCAACAGTGTCCAAAGTAGCCAAACTATGGAAAGACCCTAGATGTCCATCAATAGATGAATGGGTGTGTGTGTGTGTGTGTGTGTGTGTGTGTGTGTGTGTGTGATGGAGTATTATGCACCCATCAAAAAGTTGAGATCTTGCCATTTTCAATGCCATGGATGGAACTAGAGGCTATTATGCCAAACCAAATAAGTCAGAGAAAGACAATTATCATATCTCAATGATATGAGGAATTTGAGAAACAAGACAGAGGATCATAGGATAAGGGAGGAGAAAATGAAACAAGACAAAACCAGAGAGGGAGACAAACCATAAGAGACTCAATCTCAGGAAAAAAACTGAGGGTTGCTGGAGGGAATGTGGGGTGAGAGGAATAGGGTGGCTGGGTGATGGACATTGGGGAGGGTTTTTGCTATGGTGAGCACTGTTAATTGTGTAAGACTGATAATTCACAGACCTGTACCCCTGAAGCAATTAATACATTTTATGTTAATAAATAAATAAAAATCATCATGGTGCCAAAACATTGCTTTCTAAATTAATTTCATAAAGTTGAACACAATTGCTTAAAACACTTAAATCTTTATTTTATTGGGGATCAAACATTTACTTTTTGTTCCTAAGTTTTATATTTTTCAACAGCATTAATGTTTGCATATCCAAATAGATTAAGCATATTTACTCTAAATTCATATCTGTGTTGGAATTCACATTTATTTGCTAGTTTGAATTTTTTATTTCTATTTTTTCATGAAACGTCATGGGGGTCAATAGATTTTAATGATATTCTAACAAAAGATTATGGGGAAAGTTTTAATTAATATGAAAATCCACTGAGTTTTTGAGTGTACTATTAATAGATACTATTCTTTAAGTCAGAGGATTATATGAAGAATCAGGTAATTTAAATGTCTACTCTATGCTCATAGACATTCCTGAATATTGAAAACCAGAAGTTAAATATGAAGCAGTATTAGAATTGTAATACCTTAAATTCCCTGAAGTATGGCACTGATGAATATTAGCTAGGAAACCATTATCTAAAAAGTCATAATTGTTCATGGGTCAAGTGCTCACTAACCCTCTAATTGCATGCTTCTTTAAATGGTAGCTCTTAGTTGAGTTTTCTTTCATTTAATTCCTTCTCTTCCTTTTGATCTGTTGGCAGAAGTTAATGTTGACTCTTTTTCTACCTCAGTTCTAAAAGCCCTTCTTACTTATCAAACCCTTCCCCATCATATGCCAGATTGTTATTTCTAATGATGTAATTACATCTAATGATGTAATAATAGTTAAAATGCCATTTCCTTTTTGATTTCTCTAATGTGTTCCAAATACTTCACAGTGGCTTGCTATTTTTTGCTTTCTAAACTAAAAATGTAATCCAGAGAACTGATCCAATGAATTATATGTGGGTAAATATTACACATCAGTCATCCAAGGTGTTGTAGTAGTGATAACAAAAACAAAATAATAATAATTGAAAGTAGTGTGTTATCCTGTTTTCCATCCCGAAAACTCTGGATATTATTGATTTTGTTTTGAAAGATGTGAAAAGTTTTGTGTCTTTTCATAGATGACACATCTAGAAATTGGCAGAGTTTAACATTGAATCTAGCCTTTCTGGCTCTGTTCGTTTTCTTTCTACATAACTACAGCTGCTAGTCCAGAAAACACTCCAAGGAAAACAGCCTTTAAATGGAATATATCCATTTTATTTATGTAGGTTTCCAAACACCTGTACTCACCACCTTGCAGCCTTCCAGGAGGTTTTCTCATTGCATTTCTCCCTCAATAACCACATTTTCTGTCCAGGCTTCCTTTCCATTTTCCCAAACTCACTGAACAAAATTATTTTCCCAGACACACTAGCAAGTTGTTTAAACTTTCTCTGAAAGCAGAGAACTATAGATACTAGTGCCTTTTTAAGGGATTTATGTATACGAGGTGAATCTAATAAATAGCAACATTAGTTGGGAATAGGGACATTAGCATTAATCTTTTTGCTTAGAGAATATTTCTCTATACATTTCTTTAAAAGAGCTCTTATTTTGATGTAATGTAGTATTTTTAGATGTATTTTTTCATGTCATGTAGTATTTTGATTAAGTGAAATTTCAGCTGTGGCCTTAGGGAGTGATAGGAATTACAAGTTACACAGAGCATTAGTAAAGATTTTGGAAGGAAGATAGCTTGTGTGTTTCTTAGAACTTAGTTCTGCTTTAGAAAATAATAGGCATGAGTGTGCACTTTCTAAGGGATCTACGTATTAAGAAAAGAACTGGGGAAGATTTTGGTTTTACTTTAATAAAGATAACTAGTCTGATCTTCTAGCAGGAGATAGGGATGTAGACATTAAGTATTTTTTGAATACTCAAAACTGATGGTAATACAACCAGGTTTAAACCAGGTTTAAACAGTATTATATTAGATTTTACCTTTCTTTCCGCCACCAAATTATCAATATTTATTTCTCTCCTTTCTTAGCAATAAATTATACTTTTTTAAACTTTTATTAGTGTTGGCCTAAAGTTGGAAATATGTATTTTCAATTAACCCAAGTCCACTTCAAATAGCACTGTGCCACTCAATGGGTAATACACATACCTATGACAAAATATTTTTAATTCCTCCTTCCCATGCCTCATATCATTGTTGTCACTCATTTCATTCATACATATGTGTATATAACATAATACATAAATATATACCTAACCATGCATAACTGAATACACTGTTGCTGTTTTATTTTAAACTGTTACCAACTAAGAAAAAACTAAAAGTGTTTGTTTTGTTTTCACTTAGTCATTATTGAGTGCTCTTTTTTTCCAGCTTTACAGAGATACAATTCACATATAACATTCCATACATTTAACATAAAACATGTAACATTCCATACACTTAAGATGTAGAACACAGTGATTTTAAATATGTATGTACCATAACTGATCACCACAATAAAGTTAGCTAACATATCTATCACCCTATATAATTCAAAATTTGTGTGTTTATGGTGATAACTTTTAAAATCTACTCTCTTAGCAGCTTTCAAATAAGTCTTTAGATACACTTAAAAAAAAAAAAACTACATTTAACAAAAAATCACCTCAGTTTCTGGACTAGTAATTGAAGTACACCAGAGAATTTCTGTATATTAGTTATGTGTTTGAAGTAAACCCACAACATAATATAGAATTCTGAGTTACTTATTACAGTATAATATATTTACATTATGAAGTCTGGGAAAGCACTTTTCCCATCACATAAAATCATAAAATATTTTATCTAATATATATGAAGAAATTTGCATAAAAATTTGCAGAAAATATCATAAAATGAAGCTTTTGTCCTCAAAAGCTAGCAAAGTTGTATTATATACACTATATATATATATATATATATATGTATGTATTTGCTAATATATATATATATTAGCAAAGTAATAATTTGTTGGTCTCAACAGATAAAAGACTTAAGCAACTAAGCTGGATAAATGTTAGGCATGTATATGTCTTCATCTCTTGATACCTGGTAAGTAAATAGTAGATTTCTGGGAAACCTGGGTGGCTCAGTCAGTTAAGAATCCAACTCCTGATTTCAGTTCAGGTCATGATCTCAGGGTTGTGAGATTGAGCCCTGCAGTCTATATCAGGCTCTTACTGGTGTGGAGCCTGCTGAAGATTCTCTCCCTCACCCACTGCCCCTCCCCCAACTCATACTTGCACTCTCTAAATAAATACATAAAATATTAAAAAAATAGATAATATATTTCTTTAATGTGTAAGTTTTTTTTATATTATCTTTTGAGTATATATAAATATAATTTATGAGAAATGAATGTTTTTGCTCAATAGGGGCTTAGGCAAAAAAAACAAAACAAAAAAAACAAAAACACATTCAAGAGAAACATTTGACCCACAAAAAAAATTGTTCTAAACTCTACCTTGGTGGAAAGGACACTTCTTTTTGTAACTAGTGAATTCACTTTTAGTATAAGAAACAAATAAGAGGGAGGAAAAGAAAATAAAATACTTAGAGGTGACAACTTATCCATGTGGAACACACATTTCTGAGATGACGAGGGTGTTTCAAGTACTTTGGTAGATTTTCTAACCTTTTGAGGAAAGTGACATAGCATTTAGAAGAACCAAGTAAATAATTTTTGAAAGAACTAAGACTGATAAAGAACTCTTGAGATGCACACACACACACATGCAGTATGCCAGAAAAAGAATCTTAGTCATTAATCTCTTTAGAACAAATTTCACTCCCTCTTCCACATTCTTTCCCTCAGGACTAAAGAAAGGAAAACTCTAATTTTGATTAATTATCTCCTGTAGATTAAATATAAAATGTAAAATGAATCTCTTATGGATAAAACCTTATTCATGAATTTTTATTGTGAATTTTGAGCCTGGGTGGATATTCCCATGGTTTAAGATAACTATAATATGGAATAAAGGCAATATTTAAAGTACTTTGAAAATTGTCTGATACTTAGTAGTTATGCAAAAAGTAAAAGGAAGAACATCACAAACTATAGCCCTTATTGGACTCAGAAAAAAAAAAAATGAAAAGAAAAGAAGCACACCATCAACCTTTTTAGTATCAGAAAACAAGAAGACAAACCTTGCACATCATAAAAAATAATAATAATAAAGTACAGAGCCTGAGGAAATGAGTTAATACATATAACACAGATGATATTTAAAATTGATAATATATCTGACAAAGAAATCAATTATATTTTTCCTTATTCTTCCTAACGGAGAATCTACTTGGGCTTGGATTTTATTTTATTTTAATTTTCCCCAGTGTTATTGGGGTTATGATTAACAAATAAGATCGAACTATTTGAGGTATACAATATGATGATTGATATATACATAGATTGTGAAATGATGAATGTAATCAATTTAATTAAACATCTATCACCTCACACAGTCATCTTTTTTTTGTTGTGGCAAAAAGTTTTAAGATATACTGTCTTAGCAAATCTAAGTTTAATAATACATAGTAATACATAGTCACCATGCTGTATGTTAGATCCCAGAAATTATTCATTTTATAAATGAATTTGTACCTTTGACTATCATCTACCTACTTAACCCCATCCCAGCCCCTGGTAACCCATTCTACTTCTTGTAAGTTTGATGTAATCCCACTTATTTATTTTTGCTTTTGTTGTCTATGCTTTTAATGGCATATTCAGAAAATCATTGCCAAGACCAATGTAAAAGGGCTTTTCCTCTATGTTTTCTTCTAGGAGTTTTATAGTTTCAGGTCTTACATTTAAATCTTTCCTTTATTTTGAGTTAATTTTTTTAGTGGTGTATGACAGAAATCAGATTTCCTTCTTTTGTATGTATATGCAGCGATACATTTTTTGCATGTATTCTGTTTTCCCAACACTGTTTATAGAAGAGACTATCCATTTCCCATTGTGTGCACTTGGTGCCCTTGCCAAAGATTAGCTGACTGAATATGCATGGTTTTATTTCTGGGCTCCTTATTTTATTATGTTGGTTTATGTGCTAAGTTTTATGTTAGTACCATATTGTTTCTTATATTCTTATATTGTTTTTGTAATATGATATAGTTTGGAATCAGGAAATATGATGCCTCCAGCTTTTTCTTCCTCAAGATTACTTTGGGTATTTGGAGTCTTTTGTGGTTCCACATAAATTTGTGTGTGTATGTCTGTGTGTGTGTGTTTCTATTTCTCTGAAGAATATCATTAGACTTTTGATAGGGATTTCTATCTATAGATTCCTTTGGCAGTATGGACATTTTAACAATATGAATTCTTCCATCCATAAACATGTCCTTCCATTTATTTGTATCTTTTTCAGTTTCTATCATCAGTGTCATAATTTTCAGTGTACAGGTCTTTTCATACTTATTTAAATTCATTTCTAAATATTTTATTTTGTGGTGCTTTTGTAAATTAATTTGTTCTACTATTTTTTGTTTTAGATAATTTCTTTTTAATGTATAGAAAAACAACTGATTTTGTATGCTGATTTTGTATCCTGCAACTTTACTGAATTTGTTTATTCTTAGAGTTTTTTGGTTGAGTCTTCAGGGTTTTCAATATCTAAGATCATGTTATTTACAATAAGAGACCATTTTACTTCTTTCTGATTATGATTCAGTTTTAACATCTCCTCATTGATTTTTGTGTCTGGATGATTATTAAAGTGGAGTATTAAAGTCCCCTACTATTATTGGGTTACTGTCTGTTTCTCCCATCAGTTCTGTTAATCTTTGCTTACTATTATTTAGGTGCCCCAATGTTGGGTGCTTAGATGTTAGTTGTTGTCATATCCTTATGATGAATTGACTCTTTTAATTATATGACTTTCTTCATGTCTTCTTAGAATTTTTTACTTAAACTGAATTTTGTCTGATGTAAATATGACTACTTCTGCTAGGTTTTGGTTTCTATTTGCATGAAGTTCTTTTTCTGTCCCTTCACTCTGAGCCTATGTGTATATATATATATTTTTAAGATTTTATTTATTTATTCAACAGAGAGAGAGACAGAAGAGGGAACACAAGCAGAGGGAGTGAGAGAGGGAGAACAGGCTTCCCGCTGAGCAGGGAGCCCTTACAAGGGGGCTAAATCCCAGAACCTAGGGATCATGACCAGAGCCTAAGGGAAATGCTTAAGGACTGAGCCACCCAGGCACCCTACCTATGTGTGTCTTTAAAGCTAAAGTAAGTCTCTTGTTGGGTGCTTATAGTTGAATTTTGTTTTTCTATGCATTCATGAGTTAGGATTTTAATTGGTCTACAGAGACCTTTGATAGTGACTCCAAATTTATTTTCCTAATCAAATGACTTACTCATAATTTATATATCCTAGAGACCATTGGCTTATTTTGTACAGAATTTTATAAATAAATCTTAGTAATTATACTGTTTATGTAACTGTGCTTTTGAATATTATTCTATTAAAGATTTTTACCTTTTCTCTTAAATATGTTATACATAAAATAAACATACTTACAAAAATATATTAAAAGTGAAATATAAGACAATGATATAAAACATCACCAGATATGTATAAAGAATTATTAATTAAATGTCATGGATAATTTATGTGATATTAAAATTATTAATCTATTCCAAGATATTTATTAGTCCATTACTTTGTATCAGGAGCAATTCTAGGCATTGCCAGTATATCAGTGGGTATGATTCAGCTTGCTCAGTGTTATGCTAGAGCTAACACGATTTATGTACATGTTGTTTTTGAGGTAACCCTGGACATATGGATGATCTTAGGAAATAATTTGTCATCATGCTATTTTTGATGGTTTTGATAATTTACAAAATGACTAGAAGGAATTCTGTGAACCGCTCACATAAGCAAAAATAATAAATATTCTCTGTAAACCACAATCCTATCTCAATATCTCAAACAGAAAAGACACGCAACTGGAAAGCCATGACATTGTTGCAGTTAGGATGTAGAATCTTGCACCTGTAAAAATGAGACCAGATTTAATCAGTCGTAAAAGATCGCCCAAGATCACCCTCATGAAAGATATATTGACAGTTGAACGAAGTGGAGATGACCCAGGCAGAATTATCCTCAATCTTCTTAATTAGAGGGCAGAAAGTGGCAATTAAAGGCATTTAGACAAACCCTGCTATAGAGAACTATTGTATTCTCATGTACTGACTAATCGTTACACAAAACTGGAGGCCAGCAACAACAACAACACACAGGTACATATCTTTTAACAGAAATATGTCTGGAATACTCACCTGCATTTACCTGCATTGAAGACAGTTGAAACCGCAAGCAGCATTCAGAATGTATGTATCATAGCTAGAGTTGTGCATGTAAAAGTTGAAGTTAAAAAAAATGAAATAAGAATACTACAAAAATGGAGGCATTAAAACCCAGATGACTATAAAGTTTTCATTTGTCATATCCTTCTGGGGAAAGTGTTAGGACAAAATAATTCTATAAATTTTTTAAAAGTGCCTAACCCCTGGGTCATACTTCTCCTCGAAGGTCACCAACTGTTACAGTCATGCTCTAGCAACTGTGTTCACACAAACTATTGCATAACCAGTTATTTTAGTCTTTCTTTATAAATCTTAATATTTCATTTGATCAGTTTATCATCATTATGTTTGTTATTTGACCTTATAAAGATCCCTCAGATGTAATTATTGTTTTACTTGATATTCATCTTTTCACCTTTCTGTAGGCTTTACATTTGTGTCCATCTAGTATATATTCCATGCTCTGTAAATCGATGTTTTCCATGGCAACAGTATCAATCTTCATGCTTGCTAAGCGAAGTTTATGTTGAAGTCTCAAATTAATTCAATTAATCTTCTTTCTGCCTCTACTAAAGATAGAAGATAATTTCACAAATTTGAAGAATGAAGTAACAATAAGTTCAGGGTCTCTAGCTTCATTTGCACTTTACTCATTAGCTGCAAATCATTTTTTTTTTTCAAATTAGCAGCTCATCCCATCACAATTTCTTTTCTAAAACTTCTCTGTGCTCCATAAGGCTTCCTTAGAGCATCACATCACATTTCCCACTACATAGCAAACATAGAGGTTATCAGAGGGATCCTTTCATTTACACGTTATTTTGTTTCTTACATCATTTAAACAAAATCTAGTATTTCCTATTTCTTTTAAGGTTTTTCCTACACCCTAATCCTGTTTCAGTTTCCTTTTCCTTTTCCTTTCTTCATGCAGGGGCGAGGGGTGGGTGTTGATGCTCTTGTTTATCCTTTCAAATACTTGAAAAATAGAGAACATACACTGGACGTGGACAATGATCAGGTATTATACCTGATTTGGGTAGTTTTATTGCACAAGTTGGTGGAGCTTCCTACCATATTAATAGATAAAGTTTCTGACTGATCATCTTTGAAACAGAGCTGTATCTTGTTTTGTAATGAGTGTCATATGCCAAAATAAAAATTACCTAAATTATGTGGTCTTCTTAAAACAAAAAGATCCAAATTAAAAAACAAATAAGGCATATACCTACTAATATTAAATTTCCAGAGCATATACACCAATTGATTTTCTAATGGGAAATTTTAAAAAACACAGTAATTATTTACTATCAAGTTGTTATCTCCTACTAGAAATAGCACTGCTACAGTATAATAGCCACAGTTTAACCAAAAGAGCCACTTTTCAAATGTGTCTAATATTGCCAGATTTAACAAATAAAGATATAAAAGACCAACCAGGTAAATTTGAATTTCAGATAAACAGCAAAATTACTTTTAGTATAAAAACTGCAATTGCCTGAGACATATTTATATTAAAAATTATTTGTTGTTTATCTGATATTTAAATATTACTGGATTTCAAAAAAAATTTACTTGGGATGCAGCCATATATGTGTCCTACTTTACAAAAACAAAACAAACAAACAAAAAACCAAACTCACAGAACCACATTTAACAAAGTTTAAAAGAAAAAAAAATCATGAGACAAACTTACCTATATAATATATTCTACACAAGCAGATTGCCAATATTTATGGTGGTGTTCCCAAGTAAATTTCAAAAAAAAGAAATGAAAAAAATTGTCTTCATTTTTTAAACATACAAACATTTTAATTTTGTTGAGGTTTATGTCTTATAACGTAAGCTTAAGAAACAGCAGTAGCTTAGGAGGATATGTCTTAGTTTATCCAGGCTACTATAACAAAATACCATAGACTGTCTAGCTAATAAGCAACGAAACATTTCTAGAAACTTCTGGAGTCTGGAAGTTCAAGATCAGAGTGCCAGTATGGCTGGGTTCTGGAGGGCCCTGTTCCAGTTGTAGACTGATGACTTCCTGCTCTGTCCTCACATGGTGAAGGAGCAAGGATGCTCTCTAGAGCCTTCTTTGTGAGGCATTACTCTCTATTACTTCACAAAGTCCCCACTTCCCTATACTCTCACATTGGGCCTTAAGATTTCAACATGTGAATTTTGAGAGGACACACACATTCAAAATAGCAAATGGGTAATTGTGGCATTATAATTCCCATATTTTGAAAGGGAAGAAAATGCCTATGGATGCTAAGGCATCATATGAAAGGAGCCTGCTGTCTTGGAAACTGGAGGAAATTTCAATATCAGCAATCCCAGGTTCCATATTTTCTTTGGGAGTAAGTTTTTCATCTCAATATCTTTAATACATGTTTCATATATTTAATTTTATTTCTCATTTTGACAGTTGTGTCCAAGTCTCCTACATACTGAATATAGTGAGGGACCTACCTAGTTAAAAGTACACTGAGCTCTATGTTTTAGAGTAAATATTTGGAGTAAAATACATGGATTATGCTTATGTTTACTTTTTCTAAGATCCTAATCTATGTTTCTATTTGGTTTCTCCATCCCCAGAAAAGTTCCAAGAGAATGACAATTTACTCTTGTCACTCTTTATTGTTTCCCTCGCTCCGGTAATCTTTGGCATGTAAAATTCTTATTGCAGTAACAGTTCATCTCTTGCCCTAACATTTGGTTCACTTGGAAAATCCCCCTCAAGATTCTTGTATTGAATTAACTGATGATGCTTCCAGACCCACCATAGACCCTCTACAGACACATTTACAACTTTTCTTATTAGCATCAAAACCCTTGACTTTTCTCAGGCTTTGAATTTTACCAGACAAATAAATCATGCTCTTTTAGTGGAAGAAGAAAAAATATGATTTCTAATATTTTTTTTTACCAAAGCAAATATATTTAATATTACTTTGCTTTATGTAGTCATATCTGTTTTTAAATATGTATATTTAACTTAATAATAAATACATACAGAGTACATTTAAAATTATCTACCTTTATGATCACCTATAAAGCAGTTACTTACTCATAGTAGATCTCTTTCCTAAAACATTTTCAGACAAGATTCTACACTTTTTAATAGATTGGTTGATTGATTGATTTTAGACAGAGAGCTAGAGAGAGCACAAGCCCAGGGGAGGGACAGAGGGAAAAACAAACTCCCTGCTCAACAGGAAGCCTGACAGTGACAACATAGGGTGTGATCCCAGGACCCTGGGATCATGATATGAACCTGAGTGAAAGGCAGACACTAAACTGACTGAGCCTCCCAAGCATCCCAGATTCTACATTTCTTAATATACTCCTTCAATTTAGGCATATGTAGTCCCCATGTCAGATACATGAGGCCAATAACTTCTGGTATACTAAAAATACTTATTTTTTAAAAAGTGCATACACAATGTGCTCACCTTCACCTTCTTATATAAGATAATTCTATTATAAAATGCCAAAAACATCACACTAAAAAAGTCACTTCTATTCAACAGCTAATCTCACATTTGTATACAATCTTACACTTTTCACCATGATCTGCTTTTGTCATGCTTTTCTATCTTTACTATGAAGCTCATCCTCACGATATTTTCCTTTACATACCTAACTCTGTAAATCGACAGATATTTTAACTCAGGAAATGTGATATATATCTTGTTATCTATAATCACTGTGCTATTGTTATTCAGAAGCTAGAATCTTAAAAAGCCTATGCTGATTTTTAATGTCTGTGTTTCTGCTTCTTCTTCTTCTTTTTATTGTTATGTAGTCACCATACAATACATCATTAGTTTTTGAGGTTTGTGTGTAACAGCCAGTGCTCCATGCAATACATGCCCTCCTTAATACCCATCACCAGGTTAGCCCATCCCCCATTCCCCTCCCCTCTAAGACCTTCAGTTGTTTCCCAGAGTCTGCAGTCTCTCATGGTTCATCTCCTTCTTTGATTTCTCCCCCTTCATTTTTCCCATCCTTCTCCTAATGTCTTTCATGCTATTCCTTACGTTACACAAATAAGTGAAACTATATGATAATTGAATTTCTTTTCTTTACTTATCTCACTTAGAGTAATATCCTCCAGTTCCATTCATGTTGATGCAAATGTTGGATATTTATCCTTTCTGATGTCTGAGTAATATTCCATTGTATATATAGACCACATCTTCTTTACCCATTCATCTGTTGAAGGGCATCTTCGCTCTTTCCACAGTTTGGCTATTGTGGATATTGCTGCCATGAACATTGGGTTGCATGTGGCCCTTCTTTTCACTAAATCTGTAAGTTTGGGGTAAATACCCAGTACTGTAATTGCTGGGTCATGGAGTAGCTCTATTTTAAACTTTTGAGGAACCTCCACAATGTTTTCCAAAGTGACTGTACCAACTTGCATTCTGATCAACAGTGTAAGAGGGTTCCCCATTCTCCACAACCTGTCCAATGTTTGTTGTTTCTTGTCAATTTTTGCCATTCTAACTGGTGTAGGTGGTACCTCAATGTGGTTTTGATTTGAAATTCCCTGATGGCTGATGATGATGAACATTTTTTAATGTATCTTTTGGTCATTTGTATGTCTTTTTTGAAGAAGTGTTTGTTCATGTCTTCTGCCTATTTTTTGCCAGATTATTTGTTTTTTGGGTGTTGAGTTTGAGAAGTTCTTTATAGATCTTAGACATCAGCTCTATATCTGTAGTGTCATTTGTAAGTATCTTATCCCATTCTGTGGGTTGCCTCTTTGTTGTGTTGACTATTTTCTTTGCTGTGCAGAAGTTTTTTATCTTCATGAAGTCCCCAAAATCATTTTTGCTTTTGTTTCTCTTGCCTTTGGAGATGTGTCTTGAAATAAGTTTTTGTGGCTGATGCCAAAGAGGTTACTGCCTATGTTCTCCTCTAGGATTTTGATGGATTCCTGTCTCACATTGAAGTCATTCATCCACAAAGAGTTTATCTCTGTATATGAGTATGTAAGAGAACGGTTGAGTTTCATTCTTCTGTATATAGCTCTCCAGTTTTCCCTGCACCATTTATTGATGAGACTCTTTTTTTCCATTGAATATTTTTTTCCTGCTTTGTTGCAGATTATATGACTATAGAATTGAGGGTCCATATCTGGACTCTACTCTGTTCCATTGATCTCTGAGTCTGTTTTTGTGCCAGTACCATGCTGTTTTGGTGATCACAGCTTTGTAATATAGCTTGAAATCAGCATTGTGATGCCCCAGCTTTGTTTTTCTTTCTCAACTTTTCCTTCATGATTTGGGGTCATTTCTGGTTCCATACAAATTTTAGGATTGTTTGTTCTAGCAGTTTGAAAAATGCCATTGGTATTTTGATCGCGATGGCATTGAAAGCATAGATTCCTCTGGGCAGCATAGACAATTTAACAATGTTAATTCTTCATATCCATGAGCATGAAATGTTTTTTCATCTTTTCGTGATTTCTTCAATTTCTTTCATAAGTATTCTGTATTTCTAGAGTATAGATAGTTCACCTCTTTGGTTAGGTTTATTCCAACGTATCTTACGGTTTTTGATGCTATTATAAATGGAATTGATTCCCTAATTTCTCTTTTTACAGTTACATTGTTAGCATATAGGAAAGCAACTGATTTCTGTGCATTGATTTTGTATCCTGCCACATTACTGAATTGCTGTATGAGTTCTAGTAATTTGGGGATGGAGTCTTTTGGGTTTTCCACATTAAGTAACCTGTCATCTGCAAAAAGGAAGAGTTTGACTTCTTTGTCAATTTGAATAACTTTTATTTCTTTTTGTTGTCTGATTGTTGTTGCTAGAACTTCTGGTACTATGTTGAACAATAGTGGTGAGAGTGGGCAACCTTGTCATGTTCCTAATCTTAAGGGAAAGGCTCTCAGCTTTTCTCTATTGGGGATGATATTTGCTGTGGTTTTTCATAGATGGTTTTTATGAAATTGAGGAATGTTCCCTCTATCCCTACACTCTGAAGAGTTTTAATCAGGAAAGAATGCTGTATTTTGTCAAATGATTTTTCTGTATCAATTAAGAGGACCCTATGGTTTTTCTCTCTACTCTTATTAATATGTTTTATCACATTGATTGATTTGTGGTTGTTGAACCACACTTGCATCCCAGGGATAAATCCTACCTGGTTATGATGGATAATCCTTCTAATGTACTGTTGGATACTATTAGCAAGAATCTTGTTGAAAATTTTGGCATCCATATTCATCCTGGATAGTGGTCTGAAATTCTCCTTTTTAATGAGGTCTTTGCTTGGTTTGGGGATCAAGGTAAAGCTGGCTTCATAGAATGAGTCTGGAAGTTTTCTTTTTGTTTCTATTTTTTTGAAACAGCTTCAGGAGAATAGGTATTATTTCTTCTTTGAATGTTTGGCAGAACTCCCAGGGAATCCATCAGGTCCTGGACTCTTGTTTTTGGGAGGTTTTTGATCACTACTTCAATCTTGCTACTGGTTATTGGTCTATTCAAGTTGTTAATTTCTTCCTGTTTCGGACTTGGTAGTTTATAGGTTTCCAGGAATGCATCCATTTCTTCCAGGTTGTTTAAGTTATTGTATATAGTTTTTGATAATAGTTTCTGATAAATGTTTCTATTTCCTTGGTATTAGTCATGATCTGTCTCCTTTCATTCATAATTGTATTAATTTGGGTCCTTTCTCTTTTCTTTTGGATAAGTCTGGCCAGTGGTTTATCGATCTTATTAATTCTTTCAGAGAACCAGCTGAAGTTTCATTGACCTGCTCTACTGTATTTCTGGTTTCTAATTCATTGATCTCTGCTCTCATCTTAATTATTTCTCTTCTTGTTCATGGCTTAGGCTTCATTTGTTGTTTTATTCTCCAGTTCTTTAAGGTATAAAGTTAGTTGGTGAATTCGTGATTTTTCTATTTTTTTGAGTGAAGCTTGAATGTATTTCCCCTTAGGATTGCCTTTGCAGTATCCCATAGGTTTTGGACCTATGTGTTTTTGTTTTCACAGGTTTCCATTAATTGTTTAATTTCTTCTTTGATTTTCTGGTTGACCCAAACATTCTTAAGCAGGGTGGTCCTTAGCTTACAAGTGTTTGAATTTCTTCTAAATTTTTTCTTGTGATTGAGTTCCAGTTTCATAGCATTGTGGCCTGAGAATATATTGCAAGTAATAATCTGTCTTTTGGTATCTGTTGAGACCTGATTTGTGACCCAGTATGTGGTCTATTCAGGAGAAAGTTCCATGTGCACTCAAAAAGAATGACTATTCTGTTTTTTTAGGGTGGTATGCTCTGTGTACATCTATGAGGTCCATCTAGTCCAGTGTGTCATTCAAAGCTCTTGTTTCTTTGTTGATTTTCTGCTTAGATGATCTGTCTGTTGCTGAGAGTGGCGTGTTGAGTTCTCCTACTATTTACATATTATTATCGATATGTCTCTTTATTTTAACACTTGGCTTATGTAGTTGGCTGCTTCCATTTTGAAGGCATAGATATTTACAACTGTTAGATCCTCTTGTTGGATAGACACTTTAAGAATGATATAGTACCCTTATGTATCTCTAACTACAGTTTTTAGCTTAAAATCTGATTTTTCTGAGATAAGAATTGCTACCCAACTTTATTTTGAAGTCTGTTGGCATGAAAAATGGTTCTTTATCCCTTCACTTTTAGTCTGGATGTATCGTTAGGTTCAAAATGAGTCTCTTGTAGGCAACATATGGATGAGTCCTGTCTTTTTATCCAATCTGCAACTCTGCCATTTCATGGGAGCATTTAGGCCATTCACATTGAGAGTGACTATTGAAAGATATTATTTTATTGTCATCATATTGCCTGTGAAGTTTTTGTTTCTATAGCTTGTCTCTATAAATTTCTGTTCTATATCACTCTTGTGGTCTTTCTCCTTTTATAGAGCCCCCCTCAATATTTTTTTGCAGGGCTGGCTTAGGGGTCACATATTCTTTCAGTTTCTGTCAGTCCTGGAAGCTCTTTATCTCTCCACCCTTTCTGAAGGACAGATTTGCCAGATAAAGTACTATTGACTACATGTTCTTCTCATTTAGTACCCTGAATATGTCTTGCCAGTGCTTTCTGGCTTGCTAGATCTCTGTGGACAGATCTGATGTTATTTTGATGTTCCTCCCTCTTTATGTAAGGAATCTCTGGAATCTCTTCCCCCCTAACTGTCCTTAGGATGGTTTCCTTTTTTCTAAGATTTATGAGTTTTACTATTATAAGCTGGAGCATTGGTCTGTTCTCCTTGATCTTGGGAGGGGTCATCTCTTGCCTCTAGGACACAAGTGCTTGTTTCATTCCCCATGTTGGGGAAGTTTTCAGCTACGACATGCTCAAATATATCTTCTGGTCCTCTATCTCTCTCCACCCACTCAGGGATCCCAATAATTCTGACATTGTATATTTCATGGCATCATTTATTTCTCTAATTCTGTTTTCCTGGATTTTAAGGTGTTTGTTCCATGCATCCTCCTATTCCTTCCCTTCTATCAGGTTGCCTTCTAGATCACTAATACGTTCTTCTGCTTGGTGTAGCCTAGCTGTTAGAGTATCTAGTTTACACTTCATCTCATTTATAGCTCTCATTTCTGCCCTTAGAGAATTTATGTTGCCATTAATGGTTTTCTCCAGCCTAGCTACTATCTTCATAGCTGTTACCCTGAAGTCTATTTCTGACATCTTGCTTATATCCATATTCACTGGGTGTCTGGGAGAGGCCATTATCTCTGGTTCTTTTCTTTGTTGGTAGTTCCTCCTTCTAGCCATTCTGTTTAGTTTTGGTTTAGGGGATGTACAGTTGAAAATATCAACCACAATCCAGGCACGGTGCACCATGGGAGTGTTTGGAGCAACAGGAAGCCACCACCAAAAAAAAACCCAGCCAAAATGAAACCCAAGAATAATATTTATAAAGTACAAAATCAAAACAAACACAAACAAACCAAACACACACACACACATAAAGTTGGGGGGTGAAGGGAGGGAGGGGACCTTTAATCCCTCAATGTGGTCCAGGCAGGGTGTTTCAGTTTTTCCTGGGTATATTTTGTTTTCTTTGTTAGAGAACACTACTTACCAGAGATATAGGCAAATTAAAACTGGGAGATATATAAAGGTAGTATTG
The DNA here is from genome assembly GCF_022355385.1 of Mustela nigripes. Taxonomy (NCBI): domain Eukaryota; kingdom Metazoa; phylum Chordata; class Mammalia; order Carnivora; family Mustelidae; genus Mustela; species Mustela nigripes. The sequence continues at coordinate 59,373,000 of NC_081571.1, forward strand.
AATAGGGAAAAAAGATATATATTGAAGCTTATATCTATATATATATAAAAAGAAAAAGGAAAAAAATTATATGTGTGAAAAAGTTCAAGTTAAAAAGTTACCATGAATTATATTATATTAAACATCTAATTGAAATGATAAGTAGGTAAAAACAAACAAACACAAACAACAACAACAAAAACAGAAGAAATGTGAGAAAGAATTAAAAAAAAAAAAAAGAAAAAGAAAAATTGTATCTAAGAAATACACAGACCATGAGGCATCACCAGGAGCTTAATATGCTGTTTTCCCCTGGTGTTGAGGTTTTACAGTTTCATGGGGACTCTGGAGTTTTGTCCTCTTGTCCTTCCAGCTTGTCTTCTGGGGGAGGAACCTGCCCTGTTGTTTCTCAGTCAATCCTGCTTGGGTGGAGTTGCCCTGCCTCCTATCAAGGGGCTGGACTCCATGGAAATCAGTTTTTTGGGTTTTTGTTCTCTGGCACTTTGTGTTCTCTGGTGGCTTTTTTAGTCTTTTCTGAGGGTCAGAGCAAAGGAAAATGTCTGCACCCAGTCTCCATCTCAGAGGAGAGAAGTCACAGTCTGCTTCTCTCTGAATCCTCCATAACACACAGTCTTCCCCTCCATAAACCCCACTGAAAACCACAGTCTCCTACAGGCTGTGCATGCCCCCAGTGATCCTCTCAGTGGTGGACTCTGGCCCCAACTTGTTTCTGTTCACTCTGCCTCCACGACCAAGAGCGATCTTGGTCTGGATGGGCACAGCCCAGCTGCAGTGGCAGCCAGCTCCCAGGTCCGCAGGCAGAGGTCCCCCACGAACACTCCTCACGACTCCTTTGGGATGTGGGTGTTGGTGGTGGCCACCAGACCCAGGTCTGCGAGCTCAGGTCTGTGCCAGGTCCACTCTGGCATGGCCCAGGTGGCACTGGCCAGTCCCAGGTCCATGGGCTCAGGTCCGTGCTGCAGCTACCCAGTACCAGCATTTGCCCCTTAAGCTCCTGTGTTCCGTTTGAGCACTGTTATCAGTCTCTTCCCCCCGACCTTCAATCCCCCCACCCCCACCACCACTGCTCTCCAAGCTATCACTGGTCCCCAGGCACAGGACGCTTTTGCACTGGGGTATTACTTTCCAGTGGCTAGCTTTTGGTGGTCCCCTCTCCCTTCTGTTTATCCTCTGACATCTGTCCACACAATCACAACTCCCTCCTTCATAACTCTTGATTGATAGTCCTCTGCCCCCACAGAAATCTAGATGTATAATCTTATATCTCAGGCTGATTTTGTGGGTGTTCATAGTGGCTTACTAGATATCTAGCTAAATTCAGGGGACTGGCTCCTCTGTCATCTTGCCCTGACCTCAATGCCTGTGTTTCTTTATCAAGAAAGCTATGTAATTTGTAGTCAAAACCTAATGTAGCTTAGCTGTTAAAAATGTTATTCCTAAATGTTTATTCCTAAATATTTATTCCTAAATGTTTTCTTATTATTATTTCTTATTACCATTTTCCAATTTAAAAGTGAAACTATCAATAATTTATTGACTCTAGTCACTCTCTTTAGAGATGAGTTATGATTTTTGTTTTTTCTGTTTTAAGTACCACCTGTCTGTCATATCTCATAAATTATTTGGACATTTTGAGGTTTACATCTTTCATTCAGATTAATAGAAAAAGAATTTTTAAATGCATATTATACATATAAATTTCTGGCTTAAAATTTGGTAAGTGTTTCTAATCTTACTTTGAACACTTTGAACACTTGGAGAAATATTTTATTTCAGCAATGAATTATGTGTGTGATATTTCTACACATGCATTGGAAGGGATATTTTTAGCATTCAATGTGATGTATATAAAATAATTATTTATAGTTATAGTGTTGTTAACAGTGGGGTATATACACTTTTTAGGTATGTGTTCTCTAAAGCCACAAGTAGTCATCTGTTTTTGTTCCTCTATGTTATTTGATACACATAATGAAGTATGAAAATAAAATTAATATACAGCTATAACCTCAATGATCTTTTCTCAGTAACAGAATTCACAGGGACACCTGAGTCAAATTTTAAACAGTTATGAGAAGGAAGTTTTGGATGTAAAGAAAAATCCAGCAAAAATATACATGTAAGAAATATAAACTGGAGTTAAGGGGTTATGGAAGTGAATTAGTTGTAGGTAGATTTGGGTGCCACAATAAAAGGATTCTTAAATGATAGATCAAAATAATGTTTTCAGATTTTAGGGTACCTCAAGAAAAAATGAAACCTTAGTTTAAAATAAAAGATCACCAGGAACCAATCCCAGAGATTTTGATTTATTGCAGCTGTGTTCAAGGCCACACATTTGTATTTTAATCTGCTGCTGAGGTGATTTTCATGACGCTTGTGCATAGCCCTTTCATTTGAAACAGTACCTTTTTTTGAAGTTAAACTTGAAAACAGTGTTATTTTGGTTAAGAACAAAGCCTCTGAAGTTGAACTATGTGGTTTTACAACTTTCTGTTGTTTTCTTGCCAGATAAAATTAATACCTACTCTACTGGATTTTTGTAGGAATTAAATGAATTAATATTCCTAACTCACTTTAGAAGAGTGCCTAGCCACCACCATCAATAAACTCTCAGTAAATGTTAGCTATTATTACTTCATGGGTAATGGTGCTACTTAATATACCATATATGAATTAGAAATGGCTTATTATCATTGAAGCATGTGAGAAGCAGAAAGCTATTTTAAAAATCTGAAAGTTTGTTTTCAAAATAGTTTAGAAAGAAACTCAACTTCTCAAACACCCTTATTAAAAAACACCCTTATAATGATTTACATGTGATTTGATTGTATAATATTTGGAAAGAATAGGATTTATTTTGACATCCTATATTTTCATAGTGTATACTAGGTGCTGTTGCAATTCCTCATTTCAAAGATCCACACTGAATGTAAGATCCTATTAAATACTCTATTTTTTTAATATTTCATCATAATATTATACCATCTCAGCTCTCATAGACTCCAATAGCATACTAGTTTCAGTATGCATTCAAAAACATCTTTATATGAAAATTCATTTTTATACCCATCAGTGCCTTTTTTCAATAAGGAGATCTCAGGCATGTTACTTATTTTTTAAAAATTCATAATGGACCTTTTACAAAGATGGTGCTGAAAGCTAAGAAGGAAGCTCCTGCCCTTCCCAAAGCCAAAGCCAAAGCCAAAGCAAAGTCTTTGAAGGCCAAGAAAGTGGCACTGAAAGGCATCCACAGTCACACACACAAAAAAAAAAGAAGAAGAAGATGAAGAAGAAGATCCGCACATCACCTACATTCTGAGCACCCAAGACTGCGTCTCCAAAGGCAGCCCAAATATCCTCAAAAGAGCACTCCCATGGGAAACAAGCTTGATCACTATGACATCATCAAATTCCCCCTGGCTACTGAATCAGCCATGAAGAAAATAGAAGACAACAACACGCTTATTTTCATTGTGGATGTCGAGGCCAACAAGCACCAGATCAAACAGGCCATGAAGAAACTCTACCACATTGATGTGGCCAAGGTCAACACCTTGATCAGGCCAGATAGAGAGAAGAAGGCATATGTTCGCCTGGCCTCTGACTCTGATGCTTTGGATGTTGCCAACAAAATTGCCAACAAAATCTAAACTGAGTTCAGCTGGCTAAATCTAAATACAGGGATGGATGGATGGGTGGATGGATAGATAAGAGAAGGAAAAAAGAAAAAGAAAGAAAGGGAGGGAGGGTGGGAAGGAAGGAAGAAAGAAGAGAGAACGAAAAGAAAAAAAAACCAAAGAGTAGATAGATATTCTACATTTTTATAACTTACTTGTCAAATTTTGCCTTTATAAACTTTTTTTTTAAAGATTTTTAAAATTTATTTGTTTGACAGACAGAGATCACAGGTAGACAGAGAGAGAGAGAGAGAGGAGGAAGCAGGTTTCCTGCTGAGCAGAGAGCCCAATGTGGGGCTCGATCCTGGGATTCTGGGACCATGACCTGAGCCGAAGGCAGAGGCTTTAACCCACTGAGCCACCCAGGCGCCCAGAGCCTTTATAAACATTGTATTGACAGCAGAAGAAAAACAAAGCATCTGATATTTTCCGGATTCCTTCTGGAATTAATAATAATAATGGATGCTACCATATCATAACATATATTTGAACAAGCAATTAGGTAAATTATCAGGGTAGAACATTTTAAAATGCATCTAAAGAACAAGAATACAAGACTACATTATCTAAGATGTGGTTATCATTATTTTAATAAAGAAATAAGAAACAATACTTATAGAAATATTACTGTATATAGGAATTGTTAATTATACCAAAGATATTAAAGTGCTCAAGTCACTCATACAAGAGGGATATATTATCACTGAAGTGATAATTGTGTCCTTGAGAATATTCTTTAATTTATCTGTGTATCTATAGTTAACAATAATTGGAAAGATCTCACATAGAAAGGTACTTACTGTCCTGGCAGGAACTGCAGGAAACAATATGGAAAATCTCCAAATGAAGTACTTTTGATAAAGTAAACTATGCATACACTAAGTTCCCAAACACTTCAGATCGTTAAGGATAATTATATCTTAAAATGTATGTATTTGAACCTTCAGTAATAGAGATGGAATTGATACTATTTTTTAAAATATTCAACATTATTTGGAGGCTAGGGATCAAAAAGAATTCCCTCAACTACATTTCAAGTATAGTTTGATTTGGTGATATTACTAACAAATATCTATCTATTCAAATAATTAAATATGACACTTTTATTAGATAAATCAATACAGATCTTCTCTGAAGAGAATACACAGAAACCGTTTAATCTTAAAATTCCCTATCTGTTCAACTTAACAGGCTATCAAGTAAAAAGGGTTTTATTACTAATGTATTCATAAGTCTTTGAAATTTTTGGGGGGGGGTTGAGGGGTCTTATTATTTTATATGTTGTACATTTGTTTATTTAATTTTTGTTCTTCCATAATAAAAAGATCAGGCAATGAGACCACAAAGGCTTTTGAAGTTCACCCATTGTTCATTGTAGTTCCCTAACCAGCATGCTCTGCACTTGATCCATTGAAGATGCTAAAGAATCTGTTTAAGTACAGGTTTAATGAGCACCACATAGAAGTTTTATTTGTGATTGCTCACTGGGAAATCTCTGAAATAATTACTGCCACTGAAGCATCGTGGAACAGGATCAGACCTCTAGTTGCATTATGAATTAGAAATGAGAGTATTAAGATATTCAAAAAGAGACAAAAAGAGAATAAAACATTAATAAATCCCTAGGACATTTTTACTTATCTCCAATTAGTCCCTGTAGAACATTCCTTGGTACTCAGGTATAAACAGAGCTACTGCCTGTAGCAGTACCAGGCTTCTTCTCTTGTGCCTACTGCTCCTACAATCTCTTTCTTCCTTTAGTTATCATAAATGTCTGTGTCTTTTTTTTTTTTTTCTGCTGCTTATAAATTTTCTGCATTATGCTGGCATTTCCCTCTAGGTGCCTATCACTAGTGCTCCTCTCCTTTTGAAACTAGAAAGAAGCTGTTTACGTTTCTTATAGCCAGCTCTTTGGGGAGATGATTACAACAGAGATAGTGTCCTAAAAACAGGATTTTTTGGTTTTGTTTTGTTTTGCTTTTATCACTTATTTTGGAGGAGAGGGGAGGGTGAATATTGAAGATGCTCAGCTGTGTCAATACAGACTTAAGTATATCATTGTTGTTACAATATTACAATGGCTAATCAAAAGATATCATTTCTCCCATCTCTCTAGCTCAGCTATATTTAGGAGAAATCTCTTCAGACCCTTTAGTCATTAAACACAAAAGGAAAATCAAAAGTAGTTGGGGTTTTCAAAATCAAAATAGGTAATGTAATAAACCAACTGCATTTTTCATGGTATAATTTCTTGTCCTAGTTTTCCTTTAGTTAAGCAGGATTTTTTCTTTTTTTAAGATTTTATTTATTTATTTGACACAGAGAGAGAAAACATGAGAGCACAAGCTGGGGGAGTGGGAAAGGGAGAAGCATACTCCCCACTGAGCACGGGGCCAGATGGGGAGCTCCATTCAGGCACTCCAGGATCATAACCTAAACCTAAGGCGGACACTTAACCCACTGAGCCACCAAGGTGCCCTATTAAACTGGATCTTAGTCTCCCAAACCGAATATTTAAGCTTTGACAGAATTTGTAAAGTTCTAGTTCCACTTGTTAAGAAATAATCACATACTCCAAAGTAAAAGTTAGCTGTAATAATTCCTATGATGATAATGTTTCAGAATCTTTCCCTTTATCTGAGAAAATTGAAGCAGAACACTCAGTTTTATAAAACCCAGGCAATTATGATTGTGCATGTGTAAGTGTGTGTGTGCACACCACAATAAGATATGTCTTATTATAATGCCAAATAAGTTGATTATTGCAATATCTGATTTCTGGTTCCAAAGATAATAGTTTATGGAAAGTAAGAGATGGCCACCTCTCAGAAGACTAGAAAACCTACTAATCAAACAAAACTAAGTGTATTAGGTCTACTATGATAAAGAAGAATAAATCTTATATACTTAGATTATCTCAAAATCAGTGAAAGATATTTATAGAGTTTTAGAGTTCGGGTATTTATTAAACAATAGCTTTGTATTTGTGAGCAGAGTGAGTCTCATAAGCTTTGATGAGAAAACAGTAATTTTGATACAAAACAATTTTACTTAACTCACAGACTTATTTTCCAGAAGCAACATATTTTTATTACATCTAACTAAATTATTAGTGTTCATTGTTGGTATTATTTGACAAATTTGGGGCCCCAGAAATTTTAACAAAATAACAGAAAAGTTTATTTTAACAAAATAACAGGAAAGTTTAATTTCTTTATATTTGTTATCATAGAGGTAGAACAAACAGCTGTTTTGGAGAAAGACAACTATCGTATGATCTCCCTGATATGAGGAAGTGGTGATGCAACATGGGGGCTTAAGTGGGTAGGAGAAGAATAAATGAAACAAGATGGGATTGGGAGGGAGACAAACCATAAGTGACTCTTAATCTCACAAAACAAACTGAGGGTTGCTGGGGGGAGGGGGTTGGCAGAAGGCGGGTGGGATTATGGACATTGGGGAGGGTATGTGCTTTGGTGAGCGCTGTGAAGTGTGTAAACCTGGCGATTCACAGACCTGTACCCCTGGGGATAAAAATATATGTTTATAAAAAATTAAAAATTAAAAAAAATATTGATATGGGTCACATACACAAATTTTCTGGGAAATGCCTAAAATGAAGAACTATGGAACATGGTTTATAGCTCACCTGAGAGTTAATTTTAGAAATAAAAGTATTTAAAACAACAACAACAAAAATAAAAACAAAACAAAACAACAAACAAAATAAAACAAAGCTACCAAAAACACTGTGACAAAATTTTTTTTTAAAAAATCAGTTCTAATTGGGGTAGTGTATGTGTGTGTTTATGTGTGTGTTGTTAGGGGTAGTGTGTGTGTGTGTATTTATGTGTGTGTTGTTAGCTCTTAAAATCTTTACTTCAAAAAATAATGCATGTCCTTTTTTTAAAAATTGTGGTAAAAATACATAACATAAAATTTGCCATTTTATAATGCATGTTTTTTTCTTAAACTCCTTTAATTGTCCGACATATTGTTAAATATTTTAATAAAAGTTAGTTAAGAAACTAACCTTTTCTATTACCACTGAATGAGGAATTGCAATACTTTGGCAACTACTAATGTACCATTTTTATCCTAAGGATAGAGATAAAACTTGTCTCACTTGCTACTGAATCCTTAGTAAATACCAGAATGCCAGATACAAGAAGGAGCTCAACAGTTTTTAACTAAATAGATGAGTATTTAAGTACTATCATCTGGTCCTGGATTTATAGATGAGTCTTAACTCAGAAGTAATACTTCCAAATCACTCCACACACTGATCTCACAACCTTGTATGCAGCAAGATCTGGCTGATTCATCTTAGCTCCAACATGGTAGAAATGGTCATTTCTCATAGTTGTAAATATATTCTCACTCTGTATTTCCTATATAGGTCAAGACCTTGAGGAATCTTTGTAATTCATCCTAAATTATTTCATTAAAGTATGCAATTTATAATAATAGAAATGTCCGGTAATTCATATAGCCTTTCCCCCTTTAACTCATCCCCTAGAAAGTAAAAAGATGAGAAAGTCTTTAGAGTTCTCATTTATGCCAGTAAACTCTCATGGAATAAAGAACAATTTTGGATTCATAAATATTTCTCAAGTCCATCACACACACACACACACACACACACAGTTTTCTTTACAACTGTAAATGTGACTGGAGATAGTTGTTCCCAGTCATTTCCAGTTGATTCTACTTGATTCTAAATTCTCATAGCCACACTCAAAATTATTCCTATTATTTATACATTCTTTTCAAGTTTGCTTTATTTCTTTGTCTCCTTACCTCTCTTTTGCTTAAATGTGCATACTTTGAAGACATCTGGGATAAATAAGATTGTGGGAAAATACTGCATTGAAATACATCTTTTCTACACAGGAATAAAATAAAACAAAACAAAACAAAAACTTCATTTAATTGATAAGAGTTAAAATAATAGGATTTTTGCTCAAAGCCTTTTTTTTTTTTAGTTTTATTTTCTGACTTTTAGTTTTCAAAGTATATAGCTTTGTCAAACCTCTGGGGCTACAAATTTGGACTCTTCTTTTTTTTTTTTTAATTTTCATTGCTGTCATAGGAAAGTCAGTTTTTACTTTAGTCATCTCTTTCATACAGCTCTTCCAAATCAAAAGTGGTGACCAACACACATTAATACTCTGTTTTCAACTTCTAGAGTTACTGACAAGTTGCCCCTTTCCTGCCCTCCAGGTTTTTTTCAGAGGTAAACATGTTACTACATATTTCACCATATTACATGTAATTTCATTTTTCAACTTCATTAATCTATTTCTTCATTCTCTGCCTTAAACTGTCAAAGCAATGTCACATATTTTATTACTACAATTGCTGCATCCCACATTAAAAAACAAGATTCTGTATTACTTAGAATAAAAATGACTGTATAACAAACACAAATGTGTATATGGACTATGGCACAATGGAGATATATCCTCATTCATATATTAATTGGAGGCATACACTCTTCCGACATGTAGTAATTTAATACCTTAAGCTCCGTTTGCAGGGAGTCGGCCTTCTTGTGACAGTTCATACACAGTAAACTTCTTTTACTCTCTTTCACCCAGAGAGTAAAAATATTACCTCCAGTTAGGTATTTTAAGGGGAAAAGGAGAATGCAAAAATACCTTCTTTTTCTTAAGAAAGTCTTGTGTACACAGTAGTATACCTTCATATCATCTCATTGTTCACTGAGTGCCATTCAGTCATATGGAGCACTTAGTTATAGGGAAAAACTGGGACATACATTCTAGCTGGGAACTAGTGTACTAGTCAGCTTCTAAAATACCTCCTGATGATCTCTGCTTTCTGGTATTTACATCGTACATAATCCACTCCCCTGGGTTTTAGCTGGACCTAGTGACTTGCTCCTAACAAAAGTAACCAGATAACATTTTGGAGATTAGTTTACAAAAGACTCTCTTTTGTCTTGCTTACTCTCCTCTTACCCTTCTGCCTTCCTTTCCTTGTTGAAGCAAGCTACAGTTTTCTGAGATGCCCCACAGAGGGTTTTTCTTGGTGAGTAATGAAGGTGTTCTCTGGCCAACATCCCAGGAGGAAATGAATCCTGTAAATAGCCACAAGAATGAGCTAAAAAGCAAATTCTTCCCCTGTCTAGCCTAGGAAGACTGATGCAACAATCCAGTGCTAGTTAATTTTGGGGTAAATTGTTATTCATCAGGAAAGGTAGGGGAAGGGGTACGTGGTGAAGATCAAATAGTGTCTGCCACTGGCATAGAGAATTTAGAACACAGACGAAAGCATTTTAAAGAATTTCTTAGTACTGCTACTAGTTAGGATGAGGTAATATGTCTATATAAGTTGTATTTTATTTTATTCATGCTCTACTATGATGAAAAAAGTATGTCTAAATAAATTCTATTTGATTTTATTCGTGCTCTACTGTGAAGAAAGAAATTTTACAACTGAGAAATAACGACAATAATTTTTCTTTGTAAGCATATATTTCTTATTGTTTCTTTCACTTAAATAATGCATTAGGTTTTTCTTCCTATGCTGTTTCATGATGAAACAATGTTGCTTTATTTCACTAAGATCACTTATGTATTTACCCCTAAATTGCATTAAGTAGATCTGTTACTCTTTAGCTTCATATGAATGAAATCATGCTGAATGATTTCATAGTCCACTGTTAATATTGCATTTGAAAGTTGTTCATAACTTGCTGCATTTAATCTATTTGCCATCATAGAATTTTTTATTGTATTATTCTACAAGTGATATGACCATTCTACTATCAATGTGAATTTAGGTTGTTCTTATTTTAAGATGCAATGGATAATTCTTGCTTGAACATTCTTGTATATATATACATAATACATAGAAGTACAATTTATTTTGGAATACAAAACTAGGAATGGAATACTGGGTATATACCTAAATACTGGATAATGCTAAACTATTTTCCAAAGTGGTAAGGCCAATGTGCATTTTTACCAGTCATCTCTGAGTTTTGGTGTTCCACATTTTGTAAATACTTCATATTCTGGTTATCTCCTGCCATATATAGTAGCTCAAACAAAAGAGTAGCTGTGCATAGATCCCAGAACATAGTAGCTAAAACAAAAAAGCATTTTATTATGTAAGACAGTTCTTGGGTGGACAGGTCTCAGCTAGTATTTCTCTTGTGAGTTATCCCAACTAGAGGAGTCAGACTGTGACCGAGAAGTCATATTGAGGGTTGGTGTCTTATTTCATTTGGGGTGATATTTAAAAAAAAAAAAAAATTCCCTGGGCTGGGTAATTTATAAACAATAGAATTTTATTTCTCACAGTTCTGGAGGCTGGGAAGTCCATGATTAGGGTGCTGCCAGATTCTGCCAGATTCAGTGACTAGTAAGGACCCATTTTCTGCTTCATATATAGTTGTCTTTTCACCATGTCTTCACCTGCCAGAAGGTGTGAAGGATGCCTCTGTGTATTTTTTTTTTTTTTTTGGAACGGTACTAATCTCATTCATAAGGTATTTACCCTCATAACATAGTCACCTCCCACAGGCCCACCTCCAGGGATCATTACATTAAGGATTAGGTTTCAACATGAATGTGGGGAGACACACACATTCAGTCTGTACCCCTTCCTCAGTCAAATATCTGTAGCCGATGTTGAATTTCTGCTGGGTTTATATCTGGGACTGTCACACAGAACACATACAATGGCCTCTAAATATTCCCTGGATTTCCTTGCAATATGCTACTTGGGTCTTAAATGGGAGTACCGCATGAAGACAAGACAGAAAATACAAACTAGCTTTGGAAATCACAGGACATACTATTCATGATAATCTTAGCCCGACACATATTCAAGGACAGGGAACACATGTCCACTTCTCAATGATGGGAATATCGCATCATGCTCTAGGACAGACTTGCAGTATGGCAAATCTTGTTGTAGTCATTTTGAAAAGCTCAACCATCCAGGTTTTTGCTTTTTGTAATGAATTTTCAACACTTTTTTTTTTTTTTTTAAGGATTTACTTATTTGACAGACAAAGAGAGGGAACACAAGCAGGGGGAGTGGGAGAGGGAGGAAGCAGGCTTCCTGCTGAGCAGAGAGCCAGATGCCAGCCTTGATCCCTGGACCCAGAGATAATACCTGAGCTGAAGGCAGGTTCATGAAGCATGAAGGCAGGTTAATGACTTAGCCACCCAGGTGCCCCAAGAATTTTCAATATTGTATGTTTGTGTGGTAATATCTTACTTTGTTTTTAATTTGGATTACCTGGATAACATTATATTAGAAAAACATACATATATATTTCTTTTTTTTTTTTTTAATTTCTAGTTGAAGAAATGTTTTTAGCAACTATTTGCAAAAACCAGAATCTTCCTTGAGGTCATAAGGATATTTCCCTGTAACATACCTTTAAAGAAACTTTAGAACATATGTTTCTTTTCTTTTCTTTTTTTTTTTTTTTTGAAGAACTGCAAATTCAATACAAAATATGTTTTTACGATGAACAATTTGAGAGTAAGTTATCACATGAAGTACTACCATTCCTCAATAATTAAGAACAAAAGGGATTTTTCTGGATAACCTAAATACTTTGATCATGTAATAACATTGATACGTCATTGACATCTGTTAATCAGAGCTCATTCAAGAGCTCTGAAAAAAATGTGTATAGACATATATGTATATATACATATATGTACATATATACTTATACATACATACATACACACACATACATAAATACATTTTATCAACAACTGGCCAAATTCTGCCAAAATAATTCAGATTTTGAGACTGATTTCATGTATCAATTTTGGGAAAAGTGTCAGTGTACCACAGCTAGCCTCTAATCCATATCCCTAAGAGTTTGTCCGCTAACCCACTGATGACAACGAAGTTGTTATTCATTTTTTACCAAAATATCCATGTTTTTACATTTGCATCTAAAATGCATCTGGTATGAGCATGGAATATCTTTCCATTTTTTTAAATAATCTTTTTTTTTAAAAGATTTTATTTATTTATTTGTCAGAGAGAGAGCGAGCGAGAGTGAGCACAGGCAGACAGAGTGGAAAGCAGAGTCAGAGGGAGAAGCAGACTCCCTGCGGAGCAAGGAGTCCGATATGGGACTTGATCCCAGGACGCTGGGATCATGACCTGAGCCGAAGGCAACTGCCCAACCAACTGAGCCACCCGGGTGTCCCTGTCTTTCCATTTCTTTGTGCCATCTTCAGTTTCTTTCATCAATGTTTATAGTTTCAGAGTACAGGTCTTTCAACTCTTTGATTAAATTTTTCTTAGATATTTTGTCATTTTTGGTGCAATTATAAATGGAACTGGTTTCTTAATTGCGCTTTCTACTGCTTCATTATTAATGTATAGAAATGTAACAGATTTCTGTACATTAATTTTGTAACTTGCAACTTGCCTTACCAACTGGATGCCTTTTATTTCTTTATGCTGTCTAATAGCTGTGGCTAGGATTTCCAGTACTATGTTGAATAAAAGTGGCAGAGTAGACATCCTTGTCTTATTGCTGAACTTAGGGGGAAAGCTCTAAGTTTTTATAACTGAGTATGATATTGACCGTCAGTTTTTCATACAAAGCATTTATTATGTTAAGTTCCCTCTAAACCTACTTCGTAGTGGGTTTTTACCATGACCGAATGTTTTACTTCGTCAGGTGCTTTTGTTGCATCTATTCAAATGATCATATGGTTTTATTCCTTCTCTTATTGATGAGAGAAATCATGTTGATTGATTTGTAAATGCTGAAACACACTTGCACCCAGGAATTACTTCCACTTGATTGTGGGATATAATTTTCTAATGTATTTCTGAATTCAGGTTGCTAGTATTTTGTTGAGGATTTGTGAATTTATATTCATGAGAGATTTTAGACTACATTTCTTTTTTTATAATGGCTTCATCTGGTTTTGTTATCAGGTGATACTGGACTCATAGAATGGACTTGAGAGTTTTTCTTCCTTTTGTATTTTTTTTAAAGATAGTTTAAGAAAAATAGGTATTAACTCTTCATTAAATATTTGATAGAATTTGCCTGTGATACTGTCAGGTCCTGGACTTTCATTTTTGTTGTTGTTGGTGGTGGTGTTTTTTTTTTTTTCTTTTTTTTTTTTTTTTTAGTTTTTTGATTACTGATTCAATTTCATTGCTGGTAATTGGTCTGTTCAAAATCTTGATTTCTTCTTGCTTAAGTTTTAATAGGTTATATGTTTCTAGGAAATTATCCATTTTTTCTAAGTTGTCCAATTTGATGGCTTATAAGTTTGCATAATAAATATTTCATAATGTAGGTATTCATAATATTACAATTGTTTGATTTCTGTGGTGTTGGTTGTTATTTCTCCTCTTTCATTGGTGATTTTATTTGGATCCCCTCTCTCTGTTTTTTCCTTTTCTTTTCTTTTTTAATGAGTCTGGCTAGAGATTCATGCAACTAGTATTTTTATATACTGCTGTTGGTATGTAAGTTGACACAATACATGTACATAAAATATTTGGTGGTTTCTAGTAAGGCTAAAAATATCCTATTGCCAATAATTTCACTATTAGGTGTGTATCTCCCAAAATATGTCTGTAAGTTTGCTAAAAGTAGTATATAAAAATATTAATAGCATCACCACTTGTGATAGGCCCAAACTGGATGCCAACCAAATAACCTTCAATATTAGATTAGGTAAATAAACTTTGGGGTAATATATAGCCATAGCATTGGGAATGACCAAAGTACTATTGCAAGTGATAACATAAATCAATTTCATAAACTTGACATTTAGCAAAAGAATATTGACACAAAATTATTGCATTATAAGTTTCTGCTTTTTAAAAAGGCAGAATCTATGCTGTTAGAAGAATTGATAGTAATGTTACCTACAAATGACATTAATCACTTGAAGGAAATATGGGAGACTCTTAGAGATCAACTAATTTCAAATTTCTTGGTTTCATATTGTTTATCAAAGAGCATTCATCTTATGATACTTTAAGCTATATACACTAGGTATTTTATTCTTCAATAAAATTTTAAAAAATAGGGTACAAATACTAACCAATATGTAAAATTATTCTATTTGTAAATATTAAAATACATTAAATATATTTAAAATAATAACATAAAGAAAAATTGTAAGATATATGTGGATTGGCAGAAGCAATACATAAAAGAAATCAGTTTTCCCTAAATTTATCTAAAAATATTAGTTATATCTTAATAAAATTCTCAACAGGCAGTTTCAGTTGTTTTTGATACTTACGAAGTTTGAAAAACCAAAACTGTAATATACAGAATTGAAAAATGAAAGCCTAGATAGTCTTAAGAAAAGAGAACAAGTCAGGAGGGCTTGCTCTAGAAGATATAATGATGTTTTATAAAACTTTAGTAATTAAGCAAATGCACAATTATAGACCGTAGACCAATATGGCAAATTAAAAAAGGTCAGAAATGATCTTACACTTAGAGTGTTGGAAAATAGAAATAAAACCTAAGTCTCCTCCCCAGAAGATCTCTTCACAAAAGTAGAAGAGAAAGAAAACAATTTCATTTTTAAATAAACATTAAGCCAGAATTTGTTATCCACTAAGAAATTATAAAGACCAAAAGAAAGTTATCATTTTAATAGCCAAATAGAAAGCAACCTACTTGTGATAATTATTTTTATATATCAACTTGATTGGGCCACAGGGCGCCCAACTATTTGCTCAAATATTATTCTGGGTGTGGCTGTGAGGGTGTTTCTGGGTGCATTAACATTTGAATTGGTAGACTGAGTAGAGTAGATTGTCCCCTCTAATGTGGGTGGACCCATCTAAAGCGTGGTGGAGGATCTGAATAGAACAAAAAAATCTGACCATCCTATTAGAAACAATTTGTCTTGCCTGAATGCTTTTGAGCTAGTGCATCATTTTTTGGTTTTGGTTTTGGTTTTTCCTGTCTTTGGCAGAAGGGGAAAATTAGCCCTTCCTGGGTTTAGTGCCTAATAGCCTTCAGACTGAGACTATCAGCTCTCCTGGTTCTCCTGCTTTGAGACTAAGGCTGTAACTCTACCATCAACTCTCCTTTGTCTCCAGTCTGAGGACGGCATATCTTGGGACTTGTCAGTCTCCATGATTGCATAAGCCAGTTCCTTATAATAAATCTCTTTATGCATTGGTTTTTGTTTCTCTGGGGAACCCTAATACATTATTACATAAATGTTCTCAAGATAAACAATAACCAGTGTTAGATTTAGAGCATTTGACAGCATTTGTCATATATAGTTCCTTCTAAATTCACTTAGTAGTTGGGCTGACCATCTGTGTTTGTGTACTGGCTTTATCCAAAGGAAAATAATCTTCTCATATGTTTTATGACAAGATCATAGTTTTCAAACTTGGGGTAAGATGTCAGTCCATCAGCTAAACTCAGCCTCTTACCCTCCACCCAGAACTGGAGATAAGGGTGCTTTTTAACTTGATAATTACATATTAAAGAGATGATTCTTAGGCTCCTGAGAAAGCCAACCCTGGGTCTTAAAGCTGACAAGAGGCTCCTTTAGGTTTTGAAATGATTTACATATATTTTACAGAAACAGAGAAAGAACTACGCATTTTCTAAAATAAATACTCTGAGTGCTTGGGTGGCACAGTTGGTTAGGCATCCAACTCTTAGTTTTGGCTCATTGTGATCTCAGGGTCATGAGATCAAGCCCCGTATCAGGCTCTAAATGAGTATGGAGTCTGCTTGAGATTCTCTCCCCTTCTTCTACCTCTCCCTTTGTCCTCTCTCTTTCTAAAATAAATAAATAAATTTTTAAAAAATAAAATAAATACTCCAAGAAAATAATAGATTAAAAATCTATTATTTAGTAGTTTCCCTTTTTTTTAAGGAGAACTTAGGCTCTTATTTTTTTATTTATATTTGTCCTTACAATCTCCTACCCGTGTTATAATAATTTTTACAATTTTCTAGTTGTTTTTTCTTTTCTTTGGACAAGTTGCAGATGTCTAAATATCCAGCAAGTTCAGAGTAAAATAAAAGCAAACCCGTTATCAGAATAATGATGGAATAGCTGAATTACTGATTCTTTTTTAAAAACCAGCATATCATCTGCCTTTGAGGAATAGCCTTTGAATATGCCATAACTACTGATAAATGGTTGAATCAGATCTTTTTTTTTTTTTTTTAAAGATCTTATTTATTTATTTGACAGAGAGAGATCACAAATAGGCAGAGAGGCAGGCAGAGACAGAGGGAGAAGCAGGCTCCCCGCTGAGCAGAGAGCCTGATGTGTGGCTCGATCTCAGGACCCTGAGATCATGACCTAAGCTGAAGGCAGAGGCTTAACCCACTGAGGCACCCAGGCGCTCCTGAATCAGATTCTTGATTCAAAATGCACAAAAATATTTCTTGGTGATCCATTTATTTTATAAACTGTTGTGATGGTTTTATTGCTTTCAAGTCTAAATGATTAAAAATCTATTATTTAGTAGTTCCTTATGAAGGCTTACCCAATCCAAGCCTAAGGAATAGCTTAGGTTGGAGCCTGATAATCTAAATTTTTAATTAAGAGTTTTCCTTGAAAAGCCCAGTAAATATCTCTTGAGTTTCAGTCAATCCCATGCCATCACCCTTATATGACTTTTATTTTAAGCTCTTTATTACATGACTTTTATTAATCCCTTTAGTAATGGTTCTATTTTTCCAAATAATTTTCTCCAGATATGAAATGCAAAGACATCCGTGGCCATCAACTGTTATCATAGTTTTATAATAAGGTACCCATTGAAAAGTACAGAGTTAATTTCCGGTCTTTAATGTATATGGTTCTAATGGTTTTAAGCCCTTATGGACTTAAGTTTTTTGTATTGGGGCTAAGTCAGTTATTATACTATGATAGCAAAATCTCCATGAATAGCAGTCATTTACCTTTGTTTATTTATATTGTATCCAAAGTTAATTGAGTGATAGTAGATCTCTCTTTTGCAGACTCCATATACAGTTGTTGGATTTCTGTTTGTCTATTACTTAGATGGTTTTCTTTTTCTTTTTTTATTTTTTAATTAATATATAATGTATTATTTGCTTCAGGGGTACAGGTCTGTGATTCACTTCTACACTATCCTTCCAATCAAACCAACTACCTAAACAATTTTGTGTCGAGTTTGGAGCCTGAGTACCCAGGTGCATATGCATTACTTTTACTTTTGTTATTATCAGCAATTACTGATAAAAATGGTCTGTCTTCTGCACTGTAAGTAACCAGATTGTGGGACTTCTAAATCGAGGTGTCCTTTAACTGCAAGGAGAGAATTAGAAATAAGATTGTGGGACCATTACTGAAAAGATAAAAAAAAAAAATAATAATGAAACAAATGATATGTTCATTTTCTAATAAAATGTGATTCTTCAATAAAGTAATTGAAATAAACCAACTGTGAATAGGACACCAAGGCAGTCTATGGCATTTGTAATCTATTGGAATTCCTCCTTCTATTTTAGTAGTTAAGAGTTCTTTACTAACTAGTAGTTAGTTTACCACTGGTATTGTTACTCATCTATCTTAGCTGCTAACTCAAGAAACAAAATGGGTGGGCTCTGGTAGAGTGCCTTGGCCAACTGCTCTATCCCAGGGAACCCTTAGGGGTCTGAACAAATCTAAAGCATGGCTCCTAGCTGGGTTTGACAACACTGTTGCCAAACTAACTCCGATAAACTCATCTCAACAGAAGCCAATAACTCAAGAGATGAGTTGAAAGGGAGAAATTTATTTTGGGTGCCAGCAGCCAGGGGGGTTGGCAGGCTCAAGTCTTAATAACTAACTTCTCTCTGCTGTCAAGATGGACAGCTAGCGTTTTATAGAGAGAGGTTCGAAACAGTAAGTGTAAGACAGCAGGCAAAAAGCACATGATCATGAGTGGGGGTCAGTTTGTGTTCAGTGGTGACCATAGCATGAAATGGGATGCATGTGGGGCGTGGTCTTGTAGGCATTCCTGTTGCTATCAGAGCTTTTTTGGTCTGACTGTTGGAATGTTCTGGTCATTGCAAAACACCTTCCTCAATGCCTCATGAAAATGCGGTAAGAAAGAAGGATAATGGGTTTCAGTTAGAGCATGAATTAAGCGGGTCTTATCCATTACTGTTTTAAGTGTTGAGTTCAAAAGTTGGGTAAGAGGGATCGGCTGACAGTGTCATTCTAGAAATCTCAAGTTCTTTGTAGGAAACAGAGACCAGTCCTCTTGAGGTGCTGGCTTCACATAGTAAGTGTGAATCCAGTTTTGATTTATTTTTGTATTCTTTTTTTTTTCTTTACTTTGCTAGCCAGATGCAAAATCAGCAACACTTGACAAGGTTTCTACAATGAGAAAAGCTCTTTTAAGTATTGAACATGATTATAAGAGGATTCACTTAAGTCAGGTATAGGACATGGGCTCAGACCCAAATGTATAGGTCTGCTAAACACAAATTTAAAGGGAGAAATCCAGTGCTTACTTCCAGTGCCCTCTAATTTTTAACAAGGCCAATGGTAAAGCTCTAGGACATCTTAACATAGTAGGCTGCAGAATTTTAACTCATGTGTAGTTAGAATTTGATTCACTTGCTCTACTTCTCCAGAGTCCTGAGGCTTCTAGGAATCTGAAACATTTGCATACTTCTTATTAGAGCAGAAATAAAGTGACTTCCTCGGCCCCACTCAATGTGCTCTGGTATCCCAAAAGTGGGATTTATGTGTATTGATGTTGCAGGATTTCTTTTCCTTTGGTGCTCACTGTTCTTGATCACATCACTTTGAAGAATGAAGAGGTATATAGACCAGACAGTGTGGTGGGCAGCAAAGCCAAGTTTATTGAGCCATAGAAAAGTGATAACACAAAGCACCCAAAAAAGGAGGGGACCCGAAGGGCTGCCACCAGAGTTTCTAACTGTAGGGGTTTTTATGGGCTTGTTTATGGGCTGTTTCAATCTGATTAAGCTTCGCTGCTCCTGTCATTCAGTCAGGTTTTCTCTTCTATCTATCACATAGGAAAGGGTGATGAGCTCCTTCCAGGGTGATATAAAATCCTTTTAAGGGTGGATTCCTTTTAGAGTGGGGAGGATGCCTTGTCCCTCCCCACCTTTCTTCCAATATCCTTCATCAGTAAGAAAAACTTTTTTACTGGCTGCATATGAGCTTTTGACAAGGTGAGACTTCAGACTATCACATATCATATATACTATATCTAGACAAAAATCTTACTTTTACCTTTATCTTTTATAATTAGCGTTATGAAATCCAACTTCTTCTATTAGGTTCCTAATAACTTTGGTCAGGGAGACTTTGTATTCTACCTCGGAAGGGACCTGCAAGGAATTCTGCTGGCAAACAGCACATCCTTCTAATACACTTTGAATTATTTCATCTTTTCTGTAGGCATAGTAAGAAGCTGTTGTCTTTAAAATCTCCCTTTTAGGGGCAGCTGGTTGGCTGAGATGGTTAAGAGTCTGACTCTCAGTTTCAGCTGAGGTCATGATCTCAGGATCGTGAGATTATAGCCCGTGTGGGGTTCCAGGCTCGTGGGCATGGGCCTGCTTGATATTCTCTCTCTCCCTTTCCATCTACCTTTCCCAACCCCTCAGCTCACACCCCACATACACTCTCTTTCTCAAAAAATAAAATAAACTTTCTTTTATACAAAGCTTTTGTTGATTACACAACACTAACCAATCAAATAGGTGGGAGAGGAGATGTGTTCGATATTTCCCATAGCCCAGTCAAATTTCTATTAGCCTTTTTCATAACTCATGTGTCCATTTTCTTTTGTGAAGCAGAGTTTTAAAGATGAATAAAAGTTTCTTTTTATTGTATTAAGAGTGAAGCCTCTATATTTGTAGTCTGTCATGTTTTCACAGCAGCCTTTGCAGTTCTGTCAGCAAAATTATTGCCTTAGAAACTTCATGCTTCCACCCTGTGTGAGCTCTACAATGAATTGCTGGTATCTAAGCCGGCAGCTGTAAAACTGACAAACCAGCTCTCAATTCTTCACGAGATTTTTTTGTTGTTGTTCTCATTCAAATAAAAATTTCTCTATTAAAAAAAAATGCTTTGTTGCATGAAAGACACCAATCATATACTTATTATTATTGTTATTATCACCAGAGAGAGAGAAAGAAGAGAAAGAAAGGGAAAGAGAGAAGTCTGAATTTCTAACCCCAAAGAAATCCAATTATAACATTATGCTTATGGGGGAAAAAAGATATTTTCACTTATATTTTCTTCTTGATGTTTCTTTTTGATTGAGCTTAAAAGTTTTTGAAATCCCCTCTCAAATCTCAATATAAGTTCTATTTCTTACTAATACTTCATATTATTCTGATTTTATATCTGGCTATTACTGATAGTTGCATAATAATTCTCAGATAATACTACATGATTGAATTATAACTTACTTAGGCCAATTTATTGAAAATCATGAGATATTTAATGTTCTGTTAAATTTGATCACCCAGAGGTATAAAGTGACCACTAAATGCAGATCACCTTAATAGACAAAGGACACATGGAAAAATGAAATGATACTAAAAACAAAATGAAACGACCTGGATTCTGCCATTCAATTGGTAATTTATCACCTGACTGATTCTGCACAAGTTATAGAGTCTTTTGAACTTAATTCTAATCTTAAAAACAGAGAAAATGGTATCTATTTATATTCTCTGAGTTGTAGTAAGATAATAAAGAAGATAGAAAAGAAAGCCTAGAGCCTGGGGATCTGACTTGGACAACAAAGTACACGGCTACATAATACTCGAGTGACATTCTAAATATAGGCTTTAAGAACATGTTTGTGATAAATGAGTGTACAACATAGTAACAATTCTCCCAAGTACTTTTCTTGTTTCTCTTTTACCATTAACATTTTAACCAATTCTTATTAATCTCAATTTCATTTTATGCAGGAGACATTACTGAAATCTAAGTATTCTTTGAACTCTAACCCTTAGAGTTTTCTAAATCTGTGGGGTTTATCCTAAATTAGGCCAAATATATTTATTTTGGGATTTTAATTAACCTCTACTATGGAGTCTATTTGTCATTAGCAACATTGTCATTTTCTTTATTAATCCCTCCCAAATCACTGTTCCTTGGCATTTTCTACAAACTGCCACCAGCAAGGACAAGAAAACAGTATTCTAAACAGATTCCATTAAAATAGGCCAGTATTCTTTACCTATTTAACTTTTAGCATAACTTTGCATATAACCATGCAATTATTAAACATAGGTTATTGAAGGGCATTTTTATATATATGATTGCATCACTAAATAATTTTAATGATAAACAACTATAACAAATTTTTAAATCTATATATTTTGTAATTATAGAAATGGGTATTAAACAGGCCCTATGCCTTGTAGCATTCAATATTATAAATTGAGAAAGTCATGTATGATTTAGTGAGAGAAATCACTATTGGCTGAAATAACATAAACTAGGTCTAAATGTTCTTGATGTAAGCCATAGAAACACTTTATAGTTACTACTGAGATTTTCTGCTATAATGAATTAATATCATCTATGGATAATAAAAATATCTGCCTAAAACAAAAATATATATATATCTCTACTATTCACATGTACTTTGCATTTATGGATGTAATGGAAAGTAAAAATGAAAAAAAATTATCAGTCATCATGTATAAGTTTTACAATTTAAGGGACTTAAAATAAATTCTTAAAAGTCTCGATGTCAACATTCTTTTTGAAATTTCTAAAAGTCTAGATGTTAGCATCCTTTTTAAATATTTAAAAATTTAAAACATTAAATAAATGAGATGATATTATGGCAGATTTCTATAATGTTAGCAAAGAAATATAAATTATATAAATATGTCCTTTACCATTTCTTCGTCTATTTATGACAATGCTCTAAACAACAGTAATAGATTTGGGATATGTAGCTACTGAGTCATTTTTGTCCTACAACATGATTCCTAACTTACTCAAGTTTACTTATCAAGATATAATAAAGTTCACTTTCCAGGTAATAACAAATATAATGTCACTTGCTACTGGTATTTTTAAAGATTATTTTATTGCAGTGAATGCTATCAGGACAAAATATAGCACCTAAAATGCATATATTTTTAAAAATTTTCTATTTGTAATGTTTGTTTCTATTTGAGTGTTTGTATCTATTGTAATGTTTGTTTCTATTTGAGTGTTTGTTTCTGTTAACAGTTATAAAAGTGTTTCTTATTTGTTCAAATTCAAATTGTATTCGATACATCATAAACTGTTTTTTGATTGCAGTGAGTAATGCAGTCACACTGAAATTTTCTGCTATATCATATAGGCAATATTCTAAGAAATAGTTTCCAACTGACATATGTGGTTATTGTTAAAGTATAATTTTTCAAAAAGTAAAACCGTGAATTTCATGCAAATACAAAAAGAACCTGTGTCATAGATTTTATTAGGCTCATTGATTAATGAGGATGCCAATAATATATTAAAACTGGCTTAGATCAGAAATGGGCTCAGATATATATTTTCTGTAAGAAAAAAATTGATTTACAAAACTGTGAGCAGGGATTCTTTGTACTACAATGGTCAGGAAACATTTGCATAACTTTAATTTTCTATAAATTTATTTCTTCCTGAGCAGAGTTGTAAAGTAGCCTAGTTAATAAGAAAGATAATCAGTTGTTCACATCTACACTAAATCATATAATCCTAGCGAGTGTGTAAGATAACTCCCAGAAATCCACTGACTGAAAGGATACACAGTAATCTTGGTTTTAATCCTTTCTAAACCTTGGAAAAATTTTTTTGTACAGTATTCATTTTTTGGATAGAGATATTATAGATTCACAGTTTAAATTTGTGTCTTATAAAATTCTGTGAAGTACATGGAGTCATAAAATTTTCCATACACACACATTAAAAATCAGTTACATGTGTGTGTGTGTGTGTGTGTGTGTGTGTGTGTGTGTATGTACAGGTATATATTTATGTGATATAATAAATTTTCAGTGCTACTAAATGATGAAAAGCAAGGGAACACTAAGCATAAAAATACTTATTTTCGAACTAGTATTTTTAGCCAGTGTAATTTGTAACTGTGTTTTACAATAGGAAGATACCACTCAGACATATGAGAGCTAAGGAACTTTCTTGAGATTTACTCAGGTAAAACAAAGGGATTGATTAAAAAAAAATGTAGATATGTGATTTTGGAAAAATGGCTCCAGTACATTTGTAAGAAATAAATTCTAGCTTTCACAGCTTCTATTGGCAAAGAAATTTATATCCCTATAATTATTTAAATCATTTTTAATGTTTTATACATTTAAAAAAATCATATGAAAACTTTATGCAGAATCCGTTGTGGTTAAAAAAAAAAAGAAAAACTAAATTACAACTTTGGAAAATCCAAATTGACCTATGGCTACCACTGAAACTGGAGCAAAGAAAAAAGGTTAAAAGTGTGAAGGAAAATGTTGGTGCACTCCTAAGAGTTGAAATAATTATACTGAGAAGAGTTTAATGTAATAATATTTTAACTGAAATAAATTCTCATAAGAGAAATTCACATTAGAATTACCCTGAAATACCATTTTTCAGTTTGAAACAATCTAATGGTTTAATAATATATTTTGTTGTGCAGCTGTGCAGAAATAGATAATTCAGTTATTGTTATGGTTGATGGAAATGCAACTTTCATGGAAGAGGGTATGGCAAAAAACCAAAACAACCCACAGACATTTTTCTTTTCATCTAGTAGTCCCCATTTTAAGGATCTACCCTAAACATTCATTGAAAGAATATAAAATTAACACATAGAACTTTTATTGAAGTACAATTCATAATAACAAAAATAAAATATAATTAATAACTGGACACATTGGGATATTGGTTAAATAAACTGTGATAAACTGACAAAAGGGACTCAACAAAATGGAGAAATGCATAGATGTAAAAAGGAAAGAAAGCATTTTTAAAAATAAATTACTAATAAATAATCTTTAGGAAATGTGCACAGTATTCCTAGTTTAATCTAAGAAAATGCAGGTACACTCATACCTACTACATGGATACAAACATATGTAGTTATGTATATGTTTGTAGTTTTTAAATGGTTATCTCTGAAGGAAAACAGAGAATGGAAAAGTCATGGATATAAATTAGTCTTTCTTAAGATATGCTTTGCTTTGACTTTATATTAATAGAAATGTATATGCCAGTTTAAAATAAAATGAAAGAAACATCCTTAAAAATATAAAGTAAATAATACAAATGAATTTCAACTTTTAGCTATCCCAAGTGACTTTAATGCACAGTAATTGACTATCCATCTCTAATGAGATATACTATATAAACAAAAGCACAATTATGACCATATACATGTATGTATATAAATTATTTAGTAATCAAATTGTTAATGGTAATTTTAGTAGTACTGATACTGTTTTGCTTTTTCTTTTTTTTTTTTTTAAAGATTTATTTATTTATTTATTTGAGAGAAAGAGATCACAAGCAGGCAAAGAGGCAGGCAGAGAGAGAGAGAGGGGAAAGCAGGCTCCCGCCGAGCAGAGAGTCCAATGTGGGGCTCGATCCCAGGACCCTGAGACCATGACCCGAACGGAAGGCAGAGGCTTAACCCACTGAGCCACCCAGGTGCCCCTGGTTTGCTTGTTTTTACTGTGGATGTATGGTGGTTATGAATACATGATAATTCATTCACCACTTTGATCCACCACTTTGGCTTGTGCCAAGCTGCAACAATCTTACTTTACATAATTTACACATTATATGTGTAAATGACAACCCAAGGTAAAGGGCAAATAATGTTCTGGTGTTATATAGATATATTTTGATCTTTCTGTATAGGACTGCAAATGGTATGACATTTTGCTCCTACTTGAAAACTAAAACATTAGTCTGCTAAACTAAAAACTTAAAATGCTTGCAGAAAACAGAAGAAACCTGTTAAAACAGAAGAAACCTTTACAAACAAACAATAAAAGGAGTTTATTATTACTTGTGGCCATAGCAGTAGCTAGAATATTATCACTCTAAGTTTGGTTCCCTGAGACCAAGTCCCGTAGCGTGGTGTAAAGAAGCTTAGACAAACTACCACAGATCAATAATATCTTTATTTCTCTCCCCGAGGAATTGTAAAAATAGCCTAGTCAGTAACAAAGCTGATCAACAGTACTCACATATACAAAATCATGTCATCGCAAAGGGTACGTCAGACAACACCCAGCACCCCCCACACAGAGGATTATATTAAAGGAGAAAGATCCAGAGTTTAAGGAGCCAGTAACTTTCATAATGGAAAGTAAACATGTCTGACTTGCTCCAGAGAAAACATGATCTTCATTATACTGCAAAGTGAGCAAACCCATCTCCCACAGAGACAGGTTCTGTCTCAGCAGAACGAAATTCAAAACCCAAGGGAAAGAGGTTGAGGTGATCCAGTCTGTGGCCTCCGTGGTTAAGGATACAAGCAGAGCAGTGAGGAGCAGAGACTAGATGGAGTTTGGGAGAGAGCCATCAGCATATTTACGTTTTTCAGTTCATTAGTTTTACTTCACAGTGATTGAAATCTCATGTGTTTAATTTTCTCTGTGAGCTCTGGATCCCCAGGCAAAATTTATCAGCAGGTGATAACCCTAGGACAGGGATAATGCCAAGACAATAGATCATGCTTCTGCAGATGTTTCTAGAGAAGTTCATGAAGGGGATCTGCTAATGTTATACTCTCTGTATTTACCCTGGTGATGCTCTTTAAAGAGCTAAGTTTTTATCTATTAATCCTCAAGGATAGATACTGAGGAACTGTCTATGATCACTGTTCATTATAAATGCCCTATGCACTCCCTACCAAAATTAATTGGGCTATATTCTCATGCAGACCAATC
Organism: Mustela nigripes; assembly: GCF_022355385.1. Lineage (NCBI taxonomy): Eukaryota > Metazoa > Chordata > Mammalia > Carnivora > Mustelidae > Mustela > Mustela nigripes. Next base: position 59,399,595 of record NC_081571.1, read on the forward strand.
TTCCTAAAGCTGCATTGGACTTGCTGCTTTCCTGACTATAGTACAATACAGTAAGGCATTGTGTAAAGCACAGTTTTCAGTAATAAAAAAGTATGGACATAAAAATCTCTCCTGCTGCTTTTACAATCCTACCTGTAGAGCTCTCCTGCTCTTCCCCAAGTATGGTGATTTTCTGCAATCCTTTCTTGTTCAGAGAAGACGTGACATATACTCTATGGTTAGATGTCAGCATTTTCTCTTTTACAGAGCCTTTGCAAAAAGCGAGTTGGAATAGAAATCACAACCAAAGATTAGATTGTGTGCCTTCTCTCGCAGGCTTCTACTGTGCTTGGGTTCGAGAACCCAGAGCACCTTTTGTTACATTTTTCATAAAATAAATTATCTGTATTCCATCTGGCAGAGGACAAAGGGCAATTGCTGCTTTCAACAGCCCACTGGTTTTTAGCTATGTGCATTATTTTCAGTTTAAATTCTGAGAATCTCAAGAACGATATGAAGTAATTATTTCTCATCAGGTCTATATAAAAATGTCAGCTCTCCCTGTTCAATTCCTTGCATCCACAATAGTTGTTTAAAGCTTTCTTCTGATGATGTTTTCCCTTCAATTGACTTTTGTATTTATTTTAGCTATTTTACTTCATTTCACTCAGGGTAGAGAAAGAAGAGAAAGAAGCATGGACAATCACCATGTCTAAATAGAAATATCCCCCTTCCAAGCCTTACTTCTGTGTCACCAGATTGGAGACTTTGAGATTCTAATGCACAGCCAGTAACAATGAGCCTCTTTCTACAGATAAAACACACAATGCTTAAAGTCCTGTCTCTTAATATAGTTATAGAGCTCAGATTTTGTTTTCTATAACAGTATCCTTTTAACCTAAAAGTTGTAAGACTAATTCTTCTATTCACAGCTGCAAGTGTCCTTAATTTACTCATTTAAGGAACACCATGACCTAGAAAATTTCTTTATGATGCACTCTTCAGAGCAAAGAAAATTAGGGTAATATTTCAACTTAAATATTTTAGATTCTAATTATATAAGTGTGTTCTAATCACATTGCATGAATATATATACAAATACAATAGAAGAATACACACCCACAACATAAGAAAGTTATATTCTCATAGCATACTTAGCAAATATTTTCTATTAGATTTTTTCCCTATTGTTCCACTGTCATGAAAAGAATTGCGTGAAAGAGGCTCTTAGAAAATAAGAAAGCTCTTCAATGTCAAACCAAAGGTCAAGAGAATTTTTCATAAGAACATCAGATAAAATTTCCAAATTCTGTGCTCAGTAATTTAGAGTTTCTTTGAAAAGACTTGACTTTTGAAGTGCAGTTTTAATCATAATTTTAGAAATAAGAGTATTATGTCGTAAAAGATCTTCAGTACAGATAATAGGAAACTCTTCTGTTTCATTCCTCTTTCAAATGTCAATGTGAATTTAATATATTTTATATATTATCGGTATCAGAATAGTATCTCAATATAAGTCAGTTCTGAGGATTCCTTTAAGACTTCTGCAATACATTATCTCAGAAGTACTTTGTCTTCAAGAAATGTTCTTTAATTAGTTCTCTTTTCCAAAGGGACCACCTCTAAATGATATACTGGTGTCACAAAGAATGAATATGACCTTTCGTTGACCTAATTGAGAAAGTAAACTTTATTTATAAGAGGTAAAATTATATAAAATATGCTTATCACAGCAGAGGTAAATAAGCATATTATAAATCTATCTAAATAACTAGTATTTCAACATATATTTTTGATACCTTTCTATGTAGTGTATTGAACTTGGTGTAATGTTGTTAGGAAAGTGCTAAAAGCCTTCAAAAACTTTTAAACAAAACAGTTGTTGGATTAGGAGCCTTTTTTTTTTTTTTTTTAAGATTGTGTTTATTTGAGAGAGTGAGGGTGAGAGAGAACACGAGAGAGCGGGGTGAGGGGGAAATAGGGTGAGGGGCAGAGGGAGAAGCAGAGTCCACTCTGAGCAGGGAGGCCGATGTGGGACTCAATCAGGGACTCCGGGGTTCATGACCTGAGCTAAAGGCAGACACTTAACTGACTGTGCCACTCCGGTGTCCCAATTTAGAAGTCTTAGTAAAATGAAGGCATACTATTTCACTTTTTTAAATGGCAAGACCATCATAGGATTTGTAGTATACCCACTTATCTAAGGCAACTTATTTAACCCTGTAATCAGGAAAGAACTAGATGGCAACTGTAGAATCACTGAGGCATATCCAGGAATAATTTAGCTGTAAATTAAAACTTAATTCTCCATTTTTGATATTGAATGCTAATAATGTATTTAGATTTTATCCATAGGTTGAATTTTAGAAACACATGAGCAAAGGGGACCAAAAGGAAAGAGGGATAAACCAAGAAACAGACTTCTAGTTATAGAGAACAAACTGGAAATTACCAGGGGGAGACAGGTGGGAGAGTGGGTGAAATAGGTGATGGGTATGAAGGAGTGCCATCGTTGTGATGAGCACGGGGTATTGTATGGACGTGTTGAATCACTATATTGTACACTTGAAACTAATAAAATACTGTTTAAATGAATGAATAGCTATACAAACAAACTGGGTAAATTTCTAGGAAGAGGAAAATCCATAGGGAAACAGTATTTCCACCTACTACCATTTCCTTAATTTAGACATTGTAGGAAAAAAAACAGAAGAAAAGTTAGTAAAAGTACCTAAACTTTGGACATCATCATTAAAGAGTATGAGCTAATAGACACATGTAGAACTCTGCTCCTCGCTCCTGAATAATATACTTTCACTTCAAGTTATAACAAAAAATATACTGGGCTATAAATCAAATATCAACAACAACAAAAAGGACTGAAATTGTGAAGGGGATATTGTTTGGACATAATGTAATTAAGCTAGACATTATAAACAAATAGATAAACATGAAATTCTCCCTGTGTTTGGGAAATACAAAGCATATATCAAAATAAACTTTATGTGAAAGAAAAAAATAGAAGCCCCATGCATAAAGAAAAGAAGAAAGAGAAAGGGTAGTAGAAGAACAAAATAAAAATAGAGAGAAAATAAAGAAATGGAATGAAAAGAGCAAGGTATAGCAGAATAGCATTAAAAAAGTCTGTGATCCCTGGTATTACAAGATTTTTTGTGATATATGTATTACAGAAATAAGATCTATGGATTGGGCCTGGAAAGTGAAAAATAGTAAATTCTTATTGTGTAATATGACCTATCTATGCCAAAACAAAACACAGTAAATTCTTACTGTGTAATATGACCTATCTTTGCCAAAACCATGAGAGAAAGAATGCTGTCCTTCAAAACTCATTCTAGATATTGGGTCACAAATACAGAAAACAAAGTCTGTGTTGAGGAAGAGGGAAGGACACTAAGAGGGCTGGAGGTGGGGATTAAAATTGCCTAAAATACTTAGCAAATTATGAATCTCTTAAAGATTATAGAGTAAGTAAGCAGATGTTCAGAGGAGCAGATAGGAGAAGAGTCAATGGCACTTTAGGAGTTGGATAAGTACTGATTATAAAATCTAAATTTAGCAAGCAGGTGTAGGAAGATATATTTGGAATATTAATCTGTGATGGGTTGATTACTTGAGAAATCAAGCTATGTCTACATACTCCTCCCACTGTCATTCTTTCAGACTACCCCATCTGTATGTCACATTATGGGATTTCCATTTTTTCCTGGGGACAGTTGAGCAGGAACCCCATTTAGGTTCCAAATTAAGATCATTTACAATTCTGAATGGGAGATAATGTAACTTATTTAAACACTGGTGCAATTTGAAATAAGTTGTTAAAATCAATTGCCCACTTACCCGCCTCCACCTATCTGTGGAAAGTAAAATAGTCCTTTGAATATAGAAGTGGAGTCTGAGTGAGTGAAGGAGTGTTGACAACAGTGACGCCTTCGCTGGCCCTTCATTTTGTTCATGTTCCCTAAATTGCCTCTCTTGGGGCTACATGTTTCAGGTCTCCTCAGGATGAATATACATACCTCAGAATTGCCCACCAAGGCCAGCATGGGGCAGGCTTGCTCTGGCCTCCCACGAAATCTGTTAGAGATAACATAGTCTTTGCTCTCCGTGATGCACAGGTGACATCCTAAGATCTAATGAAAGATTAGCTGTCCATTGAGTACACACAAACCCTTTGAGGTGCATGCAGACTCTGATCTCATTACAGTGCATTTCCCTTCACTATCTAAAATCTGTGAATTAAGGTCCAGACTCTGCAGAGACTGTGCAACTGCATCTATCATCCTGTGCCTTGTTCCCCTGGTCAGTAAGTTACCCTGAGTGAAACTGTGTGAACTGTGTGGAGTTGCCTGCTTCATTTTCAGTCTCAAAGAGCCTGCGAAGTTTGGGGAATACTTTATTATCTCTCCCCCATCTTCTAACGGAAAGATTTATGGGTAAAGTGCTGAAAGTGAGAAGCCATGTCAAGTACTAGATTGCTGTTTGGACTTCCTAAGCAAAGTCTCAGAAGAAAAGCTAAGAAAGTATGTGGTTGATGAGATGGCCCTGTGTGAATTTTGGGAAGGTCAGTGATAGAAAAGACTGCCTTACTATCTTCCAGTTGGAGTTTCAGTGAAGCAATCACCTAAATATATGTTATACTCTCAGATTTGAGGTGGATTGATGTTTAGTCATAAATTTTAACATTGACTTATCCTAAGTTCTAAATGATACAAACACTGAGGAGCAAGATGGAAGTAAACTCCTCATCCACTAATGACCACATTAATGAGCCCAATAATATACAAGCTAGAAAAAGGGAATATAAATTAAGGACATGGTGGTAGATGGAAATGCTCTTTCTCTATAGACCTGTATATGAAAATTAACTGTCTAGGAAATGAAGTCACATGATAGTCTGTAGCAGATATCTTTTTTGCATGAAACACAGGTCCTAAAAAATGAAAAGCCACCCTAACACTGAAACAGTCAGACTTTCAATTAAAAATATTTTTTTCCAGAGGTGCCTAAGTGGCACAGTCATTTGGGCAACTGACTCTTGGTTTCAGCTTGGGTTGAGATCTCAGGGTTGTGAGATCTAGCCTTGCATGGGGCTCCATGCTGAACTCAAGAGTTTGCTTGGGACTCTCTCTCCCTCTCCCTTTGCAAACCCCCCTCCCCATGAGTAAATCTTAAAACAAAACATATATTCTCTAGCAGGCAACAGTACTTGAAGTTTTCAAAGTGTTTAACTCATAAACATAGTGGAAGAAAGTCTCGAGTTTTGAATCTGACTATCACAATTTTAATAAATCTAAGTCCGTGAAAACATTCATTGGAATGGACAGGGAGAAAATAACTGAGTAAGATTAAATTGCCTGCACTAGGGAGAGAAGGACCTCACAAAAGTTAAATTCAGCTGTTAAAATGTTACCGTTTTTACTCATTTGTGTAACTTAAGAAACAAAACAAATGAGCAAAGGAGAGAAAGAAAAGAAAGGCAAACCAAGAAACAGACTTTAAAGAGCTGACAACAAACTGATGGCAGGGGTAAAGGGATGGGTTAAATGGGTGATGGGCATTAAGTAGTGCACGTGTGATGAGCACCAAGTGTTGTATGGAAGTGCTGAATCCCTACACCGTACACCTGAAACTAATATTACACAATATGTTAACTGGAATTTAAAAAAAAAAAACTTATAAAAAGAAAAAAATGTGTTATAGTTTTTATTTCAAACAATGGAGACTTACAGAGTATATTTCTATAATATAAATACAGGTTTTAATTACTCCTCCAAAGAAGACATTATTTTACAGAGATAATGGATCAATATCTGGGTTGTAGAACTCCTCAAAATGTGTAACTAAGTTATTTTTTCCATAAGTGTCTAATTTAGAGCTCATGGGAATGGCCAAGGACAGAGTGATACAACTGGTTAGTTTTCAAAGCAAGTGGAGTGGAGAGGTGAGTGGGAAAAAGAAAAGCAATAGGAATCCCTATGCTTGCTGAAATTCTAGCTGCAAAAAAAAAAAAAAAAAAAACACTGAAGTAGAAGTCAACAGAAATAAAGAGTTCAGCAAGCATAGGGATTTAAAGAGAGGTCTAAAGAGATCTAGAAACTTCACTAAAGGACTGAAATGAGGACAGAAATTTGGAGATGTTAAGCAGATATACAACCTCATCCTAAAGAAACTGTACTATTTAATAACTATCATACTTCTAACTTAATATTTAGAGTAGAAGGAACAATCCCTTCTCATAATACACACTTGGGATTGGAGATGGAGAAACAGAGGCAGTATCTTCACTCTTTGCCCCCAGAGCGCTATACCTAGGACCTCCTCCCCTGTTATTGTCTCTGAATCTTAAGGGGCATCCACATCAATGGTAGAAAGAAGATAATTTACTCTATAATCCCCAGTGATTGTTAGAAAGAATATTTGTGCTGTCTTGTAATTTTTGTAACGAATCCAGAAGGATAACAGCATCACTTATAGTAATTTGAGGTCCAAGTTTTAAAAGTTACAACTATATTAACATGAGGGGGAAGCTGAATTCAAATGAAAAGTATTTCCCACATAAATTCACAAGTACAGCAACATAGTCATATAAATATTTTGTTCATTATCTCTTATTAACATGGATTTATTACAAACAGATGGTGATTGATTAAAGTTTAATATACCATAATATATTTTTTTAAATATGATATTGTACAGTAAAGTACAGACCTAGTGAAATTGTTAAAATAATCTTTCAGGAAATGCTGTAGTCCCATTCCCTAGTAGATACCTAAATTCCAATGAAAATGGTAGTTTGAGGTTTTGGAATATTTAGAAAAAGAGTGGTGTCTAACGTATACATTGAATCATATTATTGTATTTAAGTCACTTTTATATAACCTGCACTGAGATAAAATATTCTGGGTATGGAGATGTGTGGAAGAAGGAGAACTTGGTAAGTCCTGATACATCCATCCAGTCAACACTTACACAGAGAGAACCAGATAGTTGCCAGGCATTGAGCAGGATATTACAAACAAAATGGTGACCGTGACAGAACCTCACATGTGATCAACCTAGGTTTAGTTAGATCCCAACACTTATTTGTTTGATGACTGAATGTGTTCAAAATATCTGAGTTTGATTTATGTCTCTATCAAGGGCATGTTAGTTTTGCCAGTCATAATTTACCTGAGGTTTAATTTCTTCTCCCATAAAATAGATCAATGGCATTTACCTTCCAGGGTAGATATAAGGATTATAGATGAGATAATATATAAAGTGAAAAAGAGTGTGTTGTAAGTGTAATTAAATACTTAAAACGTGATTTTTTTCCTCATTGTTTCTTGGAGGATTAGAAAATTTGTGGCCAACTAAATGGGCTTTTTGGAATCCATCCAATAGTAACTTCACTTGATAAAGTTTCATTCTGTTTTTTAAATTTATTTCCAAGCTGTCTGTTTGATTGTTTAACTTGTTAATTATCATGTGGCCTGTTGTGCCTAAATATGAAGAGTTAGGATTATGAGAAACAATGAACTGAGAATTTGAAATATTCTACATAAATAGAATATAATCTGTATCACTTTATGACATGTATTATTTTACTGGCCGATAAACACAAAAAGCATAACATAATCACAACATCTTTATTATTTATTTCCAAACAATGCCAATAAGGATTCAATGCAGAATGTAGAATATTATAAAATCACTAAATGATAGGGCCAGGTAGGAGAATGTGAAAGAAATGCAGGGTTATTTTCATATTCTTGCTATTTTTTGGTTTCTACATTCTACTTCATATGGCTATAACTCATTGAGTCCAGTCTGTAGGGTTCCATCTTTGTCTCAGGAAGACAGTTTTACATTTGTTACAGGGGAATTTAAGGATAACTTATCACTCTCTATTACCTACCACTATGAAATTTTGTTAGTATCCAGGTTTGGATTTTGTGTACTAGTTTGTATAACTGACTTTCTGCTTATCCCCATGTGGCTGAGAGTCTGTTTTTGTAATTTGTCTCATATATTAATATGACTAGGATAATGTCTCTGCTTTTTAGCAAACTTATTAATTGCTTTCAAGCATTAAGGTGCAAATAGTCCAAGTGTGAGCATTTCCTCATCTGTTTTCTCATTTAGATCATCTCCTATCCCATTCAAAATATATTCTATCGGTTGCTCTGTTAGATCACCATTTTCTGCAAACTGAACTTCTTTGTGGCTTGTGACTCTGGGTCTGTTTTGATCTACCATCATCTCAGATTCTATAAGACAACTGAACCTGACCGTATATAATACTCTTACAGCACCTTAGTTCTCGGTATTTCATCTCATTTAAAATTGTTTCTATTTTGACACATAACTGTTTGACCCTGAAATCCTTCTTATATGTGATTCTATTAACTTGGAATTTTTCTGTTATCTTTCCAGAATTTGAATTTTATTGGCTCTAATTTGCCTGCCTCTTTGACTATCTCAAGAGAGGAATCACAAATTTATTCAGCATTCTCAAAGCACAACCTCCTAACAGTAAGTTGACTAGCATCCTGTCCTGATCAACACTGGCATCATTTAGATTTGAAGAATCGGGCATTTACAATAATATCATTGTGTTCATCTTTATCTGTTCAATTTTGTTCAGGTTAATTAGTCCACACTTGGTCTAATTGAATCAATTAATCTAAGTTACCCCATGTGTGGACATAGAGTCATTTGTAGTATTCCTTTATTATCCATTTGTCATCAATGAGATCATCACGAATACCCTTTCATTTTTCTTTGTCATTTGCTTTTTCCCTATTTTCTTGATTAATGGATAAGGAGATTTATCAGTTTGATTAGTCTCTTCAAAAAGCAGGCTTTTTGAGTTCATTGATTTTTCTCTATTGTTTTCTCTTTTCAATTTTTCTGAGTTTTGCTCTAATTTATTTGTTTTCTTATGTATCCTTTAGATTTAAATTGTTCGTCTTTCTCTGGTTTCCTAATGCAAAAGCTTACATTATTGATTTCAGAAATTTCTTCATTTATAATATATACTCAATGTTATAAATTTTGATTTCAGCAAAGCTGTCATAGACCTAAAAATTTGACCGAGTTTATATTAACTTTTGTTTAGTTCAAAATATTTTTATCCTCTTGGCCTTTTCAAATAACTTAAAATGGTCCTAAATAACCAATGTGTTATTTCGAAGTTTTTTTTTTAATTTTTTGTATATTTGGAAATTTTCCAGTTACCCCTCTGATTTAATTCCATTCAAGTCAAGTTAAATTTTATATCTTAGGATATGGTTTACCTTGATGAATGTTCCATTTGGCCTTGAGAGGAATGTGTATTCTACTGGTTGGTGGTTGTAGGATTCCTTATATGACAGTATATCAAGTTCATTGACAATGCTGTTTGAGTCAACTATATCTTTAATGATTTTCTGCTGGTTTGATTTGTCAGTTACTGAAAGAGGAACATTGAAGCCCTAACAATAATAGTAGGCTTGTTTATTGCTTCTTCCATTTTTATTGGTCTTTGACTCAAGCTTCTTAATGGTCTCTTATAAGGCACAAACATGTTTAGTTTTTTTGGGGGGGGGTTATTTGTTTTTTGAGAATAGATGTATTTATATTCATGTGATATCTCTTTTTGTCTCTTATAATTTTCTTTGTTCTGAAGTAGGCTTTGTGTGAAATGTAACTACTCTAGCCTTTTTTTTTTTCTTTTTTTTGCTTGGTGGTTTTATGATATTTTTTCTTCTATTCCTTTACTTTTATTTTACCTGTGTCTCTAAAGTGGGTTTCTTATGAGTGATAGAGTTGGATTTTTTGAAAAAAAGGTTTTATTTATTTGACAGACAGAGATCACAAGTAGGCAGAGAGGCAGGCAGAGAAGGGAGGTGGGGGAGGAAAGCAGGCTCCCTGCTGAGCAGAGAGCCCGATGCGGGACTCGATCCCAGGACCCTGGGATCATGACCTGAGCTGAAGGCAGAGGCTCAACCCACTGAGCCACCCAGGCGCCCCTATAGTTGGATTTTTAAAATCCTTTCTGACCACCACTTGTTTTTAGTTTTTATTTACTCTTTCTCATTTGAAGATGTTATTGATGTGTTATTGATATATCAATATTGATGTGATATTGATTATCTAGCATGTTTGTAACTGTTTTATATAAGACTATTTCCCATTTTTCTTCTCTTCTATCCTCCTTTTCCTGCCTTCTTTGGTTTTAATGAACCATTTTTTATTATTGCAATCTGTCTCCTTTAGAATGTCAATTATGTTTCTCTAGAAATAATTTTACTGTTGCCCTAAAACTGACATTCTAACTATTCTTAAACCACCTTGAAATAACACTACTGCCTCATGTGTTGTGGAAGTACGCTAAGCTATTTGAGTTTGAATAAAGAGCTCATTGGAGTTCAAAAGATAAACCTTATTAAAATTAATAGTAATTGGCTAGTTTCTCTGATAACAACAATAAAAATGTGCCTAATAGGAAATAATTTTTTAAATGCAAGGTTGTTTCTAGTTTATTTAGAATACCCATAGAGAAACAAAATAAATAGAAAAAATACAATTATATATGGTACATTTAATATATTAATGTTGTCAGTTCTACCCAAATTTCATAGAGAATGGATGCTGTTTTGTTCAGAATCCTTAAAAAAAATGGATGGTGGGTGGTTGGGAAGAAATGTCTTTCTTACACATAAATACTAATAATAAATGTAGAAGAAATGATGGAATTACAAAATCATTACTTTGCTGCCATTAACTTTGACTTAGTGAAGAGTCATCAATAATGCTAAATAGAGTGGGTAAAAGCTATATGATGGGCAAGACGATTTTATACTTAAAAACATTTCAAAATAATTTTTGTAAATATAAATTTAAAGAGGAGAAACCTGGCTGACAATATAGTATCGAAGGGACTAACTATTACATCATTAGTAATGCAACAAACTAAAATCATGTTTCTTCTGGTGTAATGCTCTAAGAATGACATAGTATCACTTTTGTCAGAGGATGAGAGAATGCACAGCTACTATTTGCTTGTAAGGCAAAGCTTCAGAGGTATTCAGTGAATGTGTTAATGATACCAAGTACATCAAAGAGTACTCTTAAGTGTGGTTTATGATAATAAACAATGATGAGTGAGATTATAGGGGAGTATAGTAAATGATATAGGCTAAATTCAGGAGATCTCCCTGAGAAATATTACACATCAAGAATGTTTGAGTTGGCTCAGTGAATGAAGTGGGGATTTAATGAGGCAGCAGAATATTCATTATCTCCTAGAATAATTTATCCCAAATTTGTAGATCAAAGAAAAATTTAATTTCAGAAGAAAACTGCTAACCCAGCTAAATATTAGAAATCAGTGTTTTCAGAACAAAGGCTCTTCAAAAATTGTGTCAAAAGCTGAAGTTTTATTCACCAGTTTTCATTACCAAGAAAATAATAGATGCTTGTTTAGTCCTTAAAACTTATGTAAAAATATTATATACATTTTATAAAATCAGATGTGAAATGCTGAATTAAGTTTCTTACATGTGACATAAAGCAAAATAGTATCAGTGATCTTTAAAACATACTTAACAGGGCACCTGGGTGGCTTAGTCATTTAAGCATCTGGCTCTTGATTTCAGCTCAGGCCATGATCTCGGGGTTGTGAGATGGAGCCCTACATTGGGCTCCATGCTGGGTGGGGAGCCTGCTTACGACTCTCTTTCTCTCCTCCCAAAATAAAAATACTATCATATGATCTCCCTGATATGAGGAAGTGGTGATGCAACATGGAGGCTTAAGTGGGTAGAAGAAGAATAAATGAAACAAGATGGGATTGGGAGGGAGACAAACCATAAGTGACTCTTAATCTCACAAAACAAACTGAGGGTTGCCGGGGGGAGGGGGTTTGGGAGAAGGGGGTGGGATTATGGTCATTGGAGAGGGTATGTGCTTTGGTGAGTGCTGTGAAGTGTGTAAACCTGGTGATTCACAGACCTGTACCCCTGGGGATAAAAATATATGTTTATAAAAAATAAAAAATTTAAAAAAAAAATAAATAAATTAAATAAAATAAAATAAAAATAAAACAAACAAAAAAAACCACAAATGAAATAAAATATACTTAATAAGTTGTTTGAACTGTATAAATTAAAGACAAGGTTTGTTTGCTCTATTCCTAAAAACATGAATTCTGTCATTAACTGTTAAAATACAATGGTATCAGGCCATTACCCTCTTAATAATAGCAGTATTGCTCGGATAAACATGACTATCCAATAAATCTAATATAAGTGGAATATTAGCCATATTAATAGTTAGAGTAGTGTCAGAACAATGTAAGGTATAGCCCTGGAAATGCAACTGTGAACAACGTTGGAAAATACCCCCGATAAAAATAGAGGACAATTACTATGACTGAACTTTATCAAATGTGTTGGTGAGTGGTATACACCAATTTGTGTGTGTATGTGTGTGTATATTTATGTCCTTGGCTGTCTCTATTGACCACATCATGAATTTAGGTGGAAATACAAAAAGGCTGAAAAATCTCTCTTATTTTTTTTCTGAGATAGAATAAAAGCCACTTTTGCTGATGGAATATGTTTACAGTTAATCTGGGATAAAGAAAGTTACATCAGGAGTCCAGCGTGCAGAGCTTAAGTGTGCACATCTCCTCTCTCTCTCTCTCTCTCTCTCTCACACACACACACACACACACACACACATGTAAAATGATATTTCAGATGATACATTTGTTCACTGAGATAGATCATTCAAAAGTAATCATTTGAGGGGTGCCTGGGTGGTTCAGTCTGTTTCTGCTCAGGTCATGATCTCAGGGTCCTGGGATAAAGCCTCCCTTGGGATCCTTGTTCAGCAGGGATTCTGTACCTCTCCTTCTGCCCCTCTTCCCATTTGTGGTCTCTCTGTCTCTCTGTGTCTGTCTGTATCTTCCAAATAAATAAAATCTTTTAAAAAAGATTCTATCATTTGGGGGCACCTGCACCTGGGTGGCTCAGTGGGTTAAAGCCTCTGCCTTCGGCTCAGGTCATGATCCCGGGGTCCCGGGATCGAGCCCCACATCAGGCTCTCTGCTTCTGCAGAGAACCTGCTTCCTCCTCTCTCTGCCTGCCTCTCTGCCTACATGTGATCTCTCTCTCTCTATCAAATAAATAAATAAATAAAATCTTTAAAAAAATCATTTGAACTCATGTATTTCCTTTTGATTTGTTTATATTGGTAATAAACATGCTATATCACTGTATCACTGACAAATTATAAATACAGATAATATACATGTCTATATATTATATGACATTTCTGAGATAAATTTTACACACACACACAATCACTTACAATCAGAAAGAAGATGGATTCTGATTATAACTTTCAATCCTTGGTAAAATAAAATTGTCATGCTTTTGCCTATAGTCACTAAAAGAAAATATTCCTTTAAAAAATATATATTCCTGGCTCTTAAAATCCCAGATTTGGGACCATCAGCATTGGTAAGATATTCCTTTCCTTTAATAAGCTAAAATTTTAAAAAATAAATAAACTGAAATTACTAGTTCAGCTACAACTAATAAAAATATATAATTTAAATGTCATTGTGGTGAATGTTATCACAAAACATTTTAGCGCAGTGATTTTGGTAATACTTTTATTTCTATTTTCCTATCAGGACTAGAATCCACATGTATCTATCATATTTACTACTGTATTCTTATTGATGATGATGAATGAAAGTGATAAATTTATTGTTATAAGAATGAATCAGCATACAAAATGAATCTTCCACAGGGCATCTGGCTAGCTCAGTCAGTAGAGCATGTGACTCTTAATCTCAAGGTTGTGAGTTTGAGCCTCATGTTGGGTGTAGACATTACTTAAAAGTTAAATTACACACACACACACACACACACACACACACATAAAGAGAACCTTCCATGATATTTTTGTTCAAGGAAGACTGCATTAAGTATTATTTTTGTGCCAATATTGGCTTGAATTCCTTAAAATAATCATTATCTCCAACATTTCAGCAATAAGGTATTTAGATATAATGGTGATTGATGCAGGCAAGGACTATGGAACCCATGAAACATTCCAGTTTAAGGAAGCAAGAAAGGCTTTCAGAAATATGTAAACTATTAGATATACATTTAAAAGCTAGAGGATTTCATCTAATGTGTGTCGTCAGATATGAATAGTGGTTTGGGAGTAGTCCAAGGGTGCTGGAGGGGTAAGGAAGGACAGTGTTCGTGGAAGAAGGCAAAGAGGCAGAAATGCTCGTATTAGAAAGAAACTTGGTATAGTCTAGGAACAGAAAAAAAGTTCATATGGTATGTGAAAAGTGGCACACTAGCAGTCAAAATTGGGAATAAGCCGCAGAGATGTCATAATGTCTGTTTCAGGAATAGATTCCCTCAGTCACACATTCATAAACTTGAAAATATATTTGTCACAAATTATATAATACTGTTTTAATTATGATATCAAGCACCAGGGTTGGAATAATTTCCATAATTTGCTTTAATTTTCTTTGCTGTGACAATCAATTTTTATGGATTTTTAAAATGAGGATGTTATTGAAGTTACCACTCAATGTAAAAACAAAAGCTGCCACTAGCTAAATTTTGTATATTTGACTTGGGTATTTAGTTGATATGACATGTAGATCAAATATTTGCTTCTTTATTAGAAACCCACATTAGAGGCTGATACATATTCAATTTCTTATGCATATAGGAGATGAACTGCATATAGAATTCCATTGCTGAACAAAATATAGATTACCATAAATAATAAATAATAGACTACCTATCATCTATGCACTGTTTTAGTTGGTTTATATTAGAGTTAGGTTTTCTCTGAATATTCCACTGTAGTATTCTAATGACTATTTAGAAAACTGAACGTACTATATTATACAATCATTTTGGTAAAATTTGATGATTATGCTACATACATACATTAAAGTTTAATTTGAAATTATAATTCATTTTTAGTACTTTTGGAGTTAATATAAATAGAGAACATATTTATCCCTATTTATCTCTTGCTTTAATTCTTATTTTAAGAAGTTTCTTCATAAAATTAATCGTCCTAAAGAGAAATCACTCTGTCATTTAAGCATATTATTTTTTATTATTGAACAATAGTTGACATATAAAAAGCTGTATGTATTTAATGTATTCAACCTAATGTACTGGAACCATGTGAACCTATCATGACAATCTATTCATAATCCCTCCCATTTAACAGTTTCCTTCTGCCCTCTCTTATTTATTATTGTTTTGGTCTGGGGTGGGTTAGAACATTTAACAGAGTATATACCCTCTTAGTATAATTTTATGTATACAATACAGTGCTGATATCTATAGATACTCTGTTGTACAATAGCTCTCTGGGCTATTGTACAGTTGAAACTTCGCATGCCTTGACTTTACTACTTCCCTCTTTTATGTGCCCTCATCCGCAGTGTTTGGCAACCACCATTCTAATCTGCAATTCCATAAACTTGACTATTTTAGATTCCTCATGTAAGTAGCATCATGCAATATTTGTCCACTCCCAAACTGCTAGAACTTATACAGGAATTCAGTAAAGTGTCAGGATATAAAATCAATATTTGTCCTATATGTCTGATTTATTTTACTTAATATATTGTTCTCTAGGTTAACCCGAATTCACACAAATGGCAAGATTTACTCTTTATCAAGGCTTAGTAAGATTACGTTGTCTGTATGTACATTGTGTTGTATGTACATTGTAATGTATGTACCACGTTTTCTTTATCCAGTCACTTGTTGGTGTACATTTAGGTTGCCTCCATGTCTTGACAAGTGTGAATTATAAATACTGCAGTGATCATGGGAATGCAGATACCCTTTGAAATCCTGAACTCAATTCCTCTGGCTATTATCCAGAAGTAGGGTTCCTGAATCATATGGTAGTTCTAGGATTAATTTTTTGAGGAACTCAATTTTTTTCCATGGTGGCTATACCAATTTAAATCCCCATCAACAATGTTTAAGGGTTTCCTTTCTCTACAACCTCACAAACACATTTTATTTTGTTTTGTTTTGTTTTTAATAGCCACCTTAACAGATGTGAAGAGATATCTCATGGTGGCTTTTAATTGCATTTTCCTAATGACTAATGATACTGAGTATTATTTCATATTCCTGTTGATGGTTTGCATTTCTTCTATGGAGAAATATTTACTCAGTACCTTTGCTCATTTTTAATTGGATTATTAGTTTCTCTTGGGTTTTTTTGCTCTTGATTGTGGAATTTCCTTATATATTTTGGATATTGACCCCTTATTAGACATATGGTTTGCAAATACTTGTTTCTATGGTGTAGTTTGCTTTTTGTTGTTGTTACTGATTGTTTCCTTTGCTATACAGAACCTTTTTAGTTTGATTTAAACTTACTTGTCAATGCAGCATAGTACATTAACAGAATAAAGGACAAATATCATATGATGATTTCAATAGATACAGAAAATGAATTTGACAAAATTCAACACCCTTTCATATTAAAAACTCTTAATAAATTGGGTATAGAAGAAACTTACCTCAACATAGTATATATAAAGCTCACAGCTGACATCATACTTGATGGTATAGAACTGGAAGTTTTTTCTGTGAGTTTCAGAACAAGACAAGATGATTATTCTCACCACTTCTATTCAACATAGCAGTGGAGGTGCTAGACAAAATAATTAGGTAAGAAAAAGAAATAAAAGGCATCCAAATTGGAAAGGAAGAAGTGAAATTATCTCTGAATATGACTGTTTATGTAGAAAATCCTAAAGACTACACACATACACACACACACACACACACACGACTTTTAGAACTAATCAACAAAATCTGTAAAGTTGCAGGATGCAAAATCAATATACAAAATTCAATCCCATTTCTATACAGTAACAACAAACTCTCCAAAAGGGAAATCAAGAAACAGTCTTATTTACTTTAGCTTCTTCTTCTTCTTCAAAAAAGTGCTTATGAAGAGCTTAACCAAAATGTTGAAAGATTATATACTGAAAACTACAAATCATGGATAAAAGAAATCAAAGAAGACACAAATAAATGGAAAGACATAACATATTCATAGATTGGAAATATTAATGTTTTTAAAATGTTAATAAACACACACATACACAGAGAGCCAGTCTTCAACAGAGATGCCAGTAATGAGTGATGGTGAAAGGATAGTCTTTTCAATAAATGGATATCCCCCTATAAAAGAATAAAACTGGATATCCCCCTATAAAAGAATAAAACTGGATATCCCCCTATAAAAGAATAAAACTGGATATCCCCC
>NC_081571.1:59417019-59431565 GCF_022355385.1 Mustela nigripes
CCTATAAAAGAATAAAACTGGATATCCACCTATAAAAGAATAAAACTGGATATCCCCCTATAAAAGAATAAAACTGGTCCATTATTTTAACCCATTCACAAAAATCAAATGCTTTAAAGGCTTAAATGTAAGAACTAAAAACATAAAAACCCTAAATGAAAACATTGGGAAAGTCCTTTTGATACTGGCATTGACAATAACTTACTGCCTGTGACATTAAAAACACAGAAGAAAAGCAAAAGCAAGGATGTGAGAGGAAATGATAAGAACAAAATATATTCCTAAAATTTTATATTACCTTATTTTAAAATTATTTCATATCAAATACTATTAATATACCTGAATGCAAAAGAACTAGAAATCTTATTCTAAATTTTTATAATATTTTTATGTTAATAAATTCACAAGGAAAATGAAAATATAATAATGCCTATAATACAAAAAAGTGGAAAATAGAAATAAAGGTAATGTGATACAGTGAAAGGAAGCAAAAATATTGTTCTTACAGAACAATTTCCAAATGTACCTCCATCATTATTTCACAACAGGCTCTAGGGGATACTTCCAGATCTGTCTCACTTACATGTCCTTAAGAAATTTACCTTTTCATGTATGTTAAGATTCTTCCGGGGCACCTGGGTGGCTCAGCCATTGGGTGTCTGCCTTGGGCTCAGGTCACGATCCCAGAGTCCTGGTATTGAGCCCTGCATATGGTTCCCCGCTCCACAGGAAGCCTGCTTCTCCCTCTCCACTACCCCTGTTTGTGTTTCTTCTCTCGCTGGGTCTCTGTCAAATAAATGCATAAAATCTTAAAAAAAAAAAAAAAGATTCAGTTTTTGTAACAGCAGACTCAATTATACTGATTAAAGTAAACAAAACATAAATTAAGGAAATTTAGTTTTCATGATTAAAAATTCCAGTTAGTACTTAAGTTAGCTAAGGCTGTCTGCTACCTAAAAAAAATTCACCAAAAACCTGCTTGACAATGGTTCTCGGTTTCCCAATTGATTAAAGAAAAGAATAATAGACTCTGCCTTAGCAGTCATGATGAGGTCTAAATGAGGTTTAAGGTAGTTAGTTGTTTAGGAGATTGTCAGCAACATAAAAAGTTCTGTGTGCTTGCTAATTAAGTAGTGACTGTATTATATGACTTCATACTTTTCACTTAAATGAATTTGCTGAACAATGTCATTTGATATAACATCTAAAACATGAAATACTTTAGAATAAATTTAATGAACTAGGCATCCACAGTAAGAACTGTAGCACATTGCTGATTGAAATATTAAAGACCCAACCAATTAAATGAAGAGATACATTGTATTCATGAATTTGAAATTAAAATATTGTTTAAATGATAATGTTCCTCAAATTTATTTATAAATTTAACTTAATCAAAAATCCATCAGACATTTTTATAGCAATTAGCAAACTGAGTGTGACATTTTTATTCAACAAAATTTTTCCTAAGTAGAAAAAAACTAAAGGTTGTACACTGATTTCTAGACATATTCTAAATCTAAGCTAATCAAATCAGTGTGGCGTTTGCATGAGGTAGAAAAATGGAACAGAAGGGAGATTACATTAATTGATGGTGGGGGTGAGAGAATTTATAAATAAAGGAGGTCCAGGGAATTTTCTGAGATTATGAGTATCCACTGCATCATAAATATGGTGTTGATTATATATGGTATATTTTGCCAAAAATCAGTGAACTATTTACTAAAAGTTTTATCATATGAAATTTTTAGCTCAAAAAAGATAACTAAAATATTATGATCTAAGAAGGAAAGTTAATTGAAAGTGTAGATAATTTCATATTTGCTAACCATAAAATACAACTTGAAAGAAGCTGACTGGAATTTTTATAAAAAATAAAAAATATTAAAAAATAAATAAATAAAAAATATTTATAAAAGAAAAATTTACAAAAAAAGACCCTTCAGAAAAATAGCAACACTCATTAGAGACAAATATGACTAAGAAATTGATTAATGTACGTGCATGTGTTCCAAGAATAATTATTTTGTTTACCTGTTAATATTCAGGTACTCAGTATAAAAAGATTTTTTGTTGATGTTGTTCTCTAATAATGTATATATTTGTTTATACAAAAGGATGATTTATACATCCATTAATATAATCAAGCTGTTTTTTTTTTTTTAAGATTTTATTTATTTATTTGACAGAGAGAGATCACAAGTAGACAGAGAGGCAGGCAGAGAGAGAGAGAGGGAAGCAGGCTCCCTGCTGAGCAGAGAGCCCGATGCGGGACTCGATCCCAGGACCCTGAGATCATGACCTGAGCCGAAGGCAGCGGCTTAACCCACTGAGCCACCCAGGCGCCCCAAGCTGTTTTAATCTAATGAAATTTTAATTACTTTAGCATTTTTGCCACTCTAAAAGTTCCCAGACTTCAACAGTAAATAAAGCTGTCATTCTGTCTCTGCATAGATCACATTAAATAATTCTCATAATCTACCATGTCTTTCACTTTTTGCAAACCTTCCCTCTCTTCAAAATCCTGTTGGTAGGTATGTGACATCATAACCCTCATATTTATAGTCAGATGCTTGAACAATCTCAAAAACCCTATTTCTCATAATATTTTGAATAAGTACTAGTCAATCTCCAAAAAGAATCTGTGTATACAGTTTCTTTACATTACATATACTACTTATATAGCGAAGATCCACATTATCTGTATTTTGGATAATTTAAATTTGGTCTTTACAAGTCTACCCGGCCTTAGCCACACATTACCATAGTTTGTAAACTTTTTTTTTTTTTTTTTTTTTTTTTTGGTCTACATCACTCTATGAATGATATCTAATCCCACATCCAAGACATATAAAATTTTTTATTAAAGAAAAGCTACATTATAATTATTTAGAGGTTTTACAGCATTGCCAACATTCAGGAACACTGAGCTTCTTAGAAACTATGCCATTTTAAGAAAGCTTTTTAACTACTTGTTTGATTTAAGAATGTGAAAACTAGGGATGCCTGGGTGGCTCAGTTGGTTAAGCAGCTGCCTTCGGCTCAGGTCACGATCCCAGCGTCCCACATCGGGCTCCTTGCTCTGCAGGGAGCCTGCTTCTCCTTCTGACTCTGCCTGCCACTCTGTCTGCCTGTGCTCACTCTCCCTCTCTCTGACAAATAAGTAAATAAACTCTTAAAAAAAAAAAAAAAGTTCAAAAAAAATGTGAAAACTACTGCTAAGAATAATTTTGGTAGAACTGTTGGGATAAAAGCCTTGGAGGTTTATAGATTGATTTAAGATGTACACGTTCCTAATATCTTACACTCTGAATTTGACTGGAAATGCAACATGAACAAACAAAAATACAAGTTGAGTAAGTAGACCATTAAAAGTAAAAGCAGGGGTACCTGAGTGATGCAGTTGGTTAAGCATCTGACTCTTGCTCTCAGCTCAGGTTTTGATCTTGGGGTCATAAGTTCAAGCCCCATACTGGGCTCCATGCTGGATGTGGAACCTCATTTAAAAAACAGTGACTTTATTTCAAAGATGTACTAGTATTAAGCCTTTATATAGAAAGATCACATGGTAAACCAAAATTTGATATATTTATGTTCATATTGATTTTGATGCCTTCATCAATGCATAGTATATGATTTAAGATTTTCAGGGAAAAAAAACTATAAAAACTGATTTGCTGTACTTGCAAATCTCAATTAAAAATGAATATTCTTTACATTTAATGTCTAAATTAAATTACTATTTCTATTTACAAGCCTTCCAGTAAGTCCATTAGAAACAGAAGATTTCTATTTTCTTATAGGAAATATAGCCTAGAAATGAAATTATCAGCTAGTCACTAAATATATAATCAAGACTAGACTAACATTAAATAAATGATTGAAAGCCAGTGATTTTCTTTTTAGTTTATTTTCCCTATTAGCAACATTTATATTTAGTCCTGGAATATAGGGTTTTTGAGAACCTAAAATATTTCTTTAAATTGCAGCACTGTAGTTAGTCCAAGGGACTATTTGAGATTTTTTTATATATAATTATATTACCAAGCTATTGTAAATAATATTTCCTACTTGGTATCCATAGTAACCGTAGGTATCTGGAAAGATCTATATTCATTTAATGGAAAACAAGCATATTGCCAGACTCTTGGAACTATACATATCTATTTTAATAGGACCTTAATAGCATATTTATCTTCTTCATGATAGGTTAAATTAAATAGATAGATAAAGATTTGAAATCCAAAGCAAAGACCTTTAAAATAAAGAATTTATGTTCAGAATAGATACAGAAAAATCTTACTTGCTGTTATTTCCCAACTCTTTATATTTCTAAAGAGAAACTGCTGCTGAATTCAATACTTTGAAATATGAGGATTTCTGAACATATAAATGCACCAAAAGAAAAGAAAACCAAATAAAACCCCAGCAATTTGACATGGAGACCATTAGATGTTATCTTCTTAAGTACAATAATATCAGAAAAATAGTTTTCAGAATTAAGTATTGTCTGATAGCGGACACAATTTCAAGCAGTGAGTACACTGGAGTGGAAAACAAGACCAAAGACTTTACTGCTGTAATTATGGTTTTGTAACTTCTTTTCTGTGTGATATTTGTTTGAGGCTTTGGTAGGGTCATATCCAGTTTTATGTAGCATTCAAGTAGAACCAAGATCTTAGGTGAGATGATAGGACTGTAAACCACATAAAAATAAGACTGTAATTCTGATTATTTGTAATTCTTTTAATGAGAGCAAATAATTTAGGAAAATTAGAATTCTTCTGTGACTGCTCAGTATAAACTCACATTTTAATTCCATTCTACCTTTCTAATCTCTTAATATATATTTTCTCAATTTATTGGTAAATAAAACAGAGGCATACAATCAGTGAAGAATTTTCTCATTCCTAAGTTTAATAAAATTGTAGGTAGGAATTAAAACATTTTAAAAAGAACACTGAAGCAGTAAGTTAGAAATTGGTTGTGAACCAATGCCTTCCTGGTGGGAGGAGAGGTTGGCACTTAAAAGGCTTAAAATAATAATAAATAAGCAATTATTGAGGATTTGCTATATAATAAGCCCCATGCTGGGTGCTTAGATAAGCATTGCACATGCGTTACCTGGTCATTTCTTAAAATTCTGTGACCCAGACAATATTTTATCCTCATTTCATGAAAGCATAGAGAAGTTGTTTAAATTGTCTACTATTACCATAGCTAATACATTATAGGAATTAACCTATCCAGCTAGATGTACTATAATATATATGTATTAATAAAAGGGAGGATTTACATGAATCATTACACTGATGGAATATCTTAATTTTTTAATCCTTTGGACTGAGGAGGGAAAGAAGAGTCCAATGGACATGTACATTTCCCCACAAATAATTGTTCAACATAGGATCAATTCTAATATGAAAATGGGATTTTTTTGATTTTGTTATTTTCTGAATATCAATTATTAAAAAGTAGCCTTAAAAAGTTTTCTGTAATATTATATTGAGTACTTTTAATAAAGGAGGACAAAAATCTGTTTAGTACAATAATATTCTAAAGAGTTTAACTGAAAACAAACAAAAAAACCCAACAAAATAAACTGTATTAGCTTCATGCTAAAACCTGTGGCCTGAGGCTTCCACAAATCTAATATGCAGATTACTGACAGAACTTGACATTGAATTATATTAGGATATCATCAGTTCTCTGAATAGGTATTTTGTGTTTTTTATCTTTCTGTCTCCGTCTTTGTCTCTTGCTTTCTTTCTCTCTTCCTAGAACACACACTATTAATACGTATCCTAACTTTTACTATTTTTGTCTGTCATTCTACAGATTACATTATCATTCTTGCTTGTCAAGGTTTGATATCACTTGATATTGTACATGCTTCATAAAAAATGAAAGAAATTAGAATACTTTAATTTTATTCATCCATTCTGATTTATGTTACTTTGACCTACATTTAATTCTACTGCATTGTGATTTACACAGTAATTTCCAATTAGATTTACTCTTTTCCGTGTTTTTTTTTTTTTTCTCTCAGCATCTCCAAGTTTCAGAATTATACAACTTTCTATCTGAAAAATCACCTCAATAAAAATCAGGCCTACTAGACAAATTCTCTTCTTACTTACTCGACGATGTCTTTGTTTTGTATCATTTTAAATGTTTTGTATCATTTTTACTTAACAGAGAATGTGAAGTTGGAATTATTTTCATGTAGGATTATAAAATATATTATTTTATTGATTTCTAGCCACCACTGGTTTCTGGAGAACTTTGAGAGTAAAGTAAGTAATTTCTATTGTTTTGCAAGACTCCTTAAGATTTTGTCATCTTTGCTTTCTAGCAATTTTATTATGATGCATCTGAGTAGGTGTCTTATTTGGAGTTTGGTTGTTCAATGTTTATAAGACTCTGAATTTGTGGGTGTATATCTTTATCAGTTCAGTAATATTATTAGTCATTATCTCTTCAGATATTTTGCCTCATCCCCACCTTTCTTTCTAGCACTTTAAATGCTATTTATAGTACTCTGGTTCTTCAAAGAACTTATTTCATAAAGTGCACCTTATAATTTACTTGTGCTACCATATGATTCTGAACAAAATAATAATATAAAAAGTCCTATTCACGACCTGTTCATGTTTAAATCATTTTTAAAGTTATCATTTTCCACAAATATATTTTAGAAAAACATTCCCCCCTGCAGTTACCCTTTTACGAAGCTAAAGTAACAAGGAAATGTTGAAAAGAGAACGATAAAAATACAAATATGGTTATTGAAATAGTAGATATTTTAGACACTGGAAATAATTCAGAAAATAAAATAGACACGTATTTTCAGAAAAAAGGTAAACATATGCCTATTTCACACTAAGCTATATTTTATTTCATCTTTTTTCATGAAACTAACAATCTGAAAACAATCAAGGATTTATTTACATTTGTATTTTTAAAGGAGAAAATTTTGCAGATTCAATACATTTGCTTAAGCGCCTGTCGTGCAGAAGCATTGCGCCAGGTGTTAACCATAATTTTTATATCTTTCACATTTCACTTCAGTTACTTTCCTGAGTCTCAGGGAAAACATAGGAAGTAAACTTTAAAAGGTTTCTTGTGCTCCCTATGCTATCGAAATAAATTATAACAGCAAGTATCAAGCCAATTTCTACCCTCCTGTTAAAGAGACAGCCACTCTTGCATATTCCTGTCCTCATAGCAAAGTCTCTCAGTCTCTCTTTCTGCAGGAACCGAGAGAGTTTGTTATTTATAGGTGTTTTTATCTAATTTTTCTTTTAGTTATATGATCAATGAAAGAAGAGCATAAGAAAAGCAAATAAAAACTTACCTAATATCCTTCAATATGTCTCTATAATCCTCTCCTATTCTCTCTCTTGTTGTTCAATTCAGAAGCAATTTGTTATTTTTAGTATTTTTTGCTTGGGGGAAGACTTAAACAATGATTGCATTACTACCAATTTGCTTATTATTCTCTGTAAATAGAGTACTTGGGATATGTGCCAATTAAATGATATCTTGAATAGACATTTCTCCAAAGAACACATACAACTGGTAAATAGGTACATGGAAAGATGCTCAGCATTACTAATAATCAAGGAAATGAAAATCAAAACCACCATGAGCTATGTTCTTACAACTGTTAGAATAACTATTATTAAAACACACACACACACACACACACACACACACACAGGGCGCGTGGGTGGCTCAATTGGTTAAGCAACTGCTTTCGGCTCAGGTCATGATTCCGGGGACCTGGGATCAAGTCCCGCATCAGGCTCCCAGCTCCACAGGGAGTCTGCTTCTCCCTCTGACCTTCTCCCCTCTCATGCTCTCTCTCACTGTCTCTCTCTCAAATAAATAAATAAAAATCTTAAAACACACACACACACACACACACAGAAAAACTCCCAAACCCAACAACCCCCAAACAAGTGCTGGTAATGTTGTGAAGCAACTGGAGCCATCGTGCACTGCTGGTGACAACGTATATTGGTACCACCACATTGAAAACAGTATGAAGATTCCCCCAAAATTCAGGAAGGAAACTACTACATGATCCAGCAATTCTGTATCTAGGTATATATACAAAGGAACTAATATCAGATTCTAGAAGAATTATCTGCACCCCCATGTTTACTGCCGTATTATTCACAATAGCCAAGACATGGAAACAATCTAAGGGCCCATCAGCAGATGAATGCATAAAGAAGACATGAAATATATTTGATTTCAAAAATATTATATAGCCATAAAAAAGAAGGGAATCCTGCCACTTGCAACAATATGGTTGGATCTGGGGAGTATTATGCTAAGTGAAAGAAGTCAGACAGGAAAAGGCAAATACCATTTGATCTCATTTATATGTGGAATCTAAAAAATGCCACACTCATGGAAACAGAATTTGTGGTTGTCAGAAATGAGGAGTGAGGGGGTGAGGAAATGGGTGAAGGTTGTCAGAAGGAACAAACTCCCAGATATAAAGTAAGTTCGTTCTTAGGATATGATATATAGAAAGGTGACTATATTTAACAATACTGCATTATGTATTTGAAAGCTGTGAAGACAGTACATCTTAAAAGTCAGATCACAAGAAAATTTAACTAAGTGAAGTGATAGATGCAAACTAAGAATGTGGTGATCATTTTGTAATATATACATATATCTAATCATATGTTGTACACCTTAAACTAATACATATAATGAATGTTATCAGTTAGTTTAATCTCAACCAAATTGAAAAGAAACTGTGGTATGTATATGCAATGAAATATTATTCAACCTTAGAAGAGAGAGAAACAGAGAGAGAAAGAGATCCTGCCCTGTGCAATGACATTGTTAACATACAAGACATTATACTAAGTGAAATAAGTCAGTCAGATATCATGTAATTTCACTTACGTGAGGTATTTGAAATAGTAAAGCTCATAGAAACAGAATACAATGGTGGTTACCAGGGACTGGGGGGAGAGGGATGGGGAGTTGCAAGATGAACAAGTTCCAGAGATCTGCTGTACAACACTGTGCTTGTAGTTCATACTGTATTGTGCACTGAAAAATTTGTAAAGAAAGGGTAGATCTCATGTTAAATGTTCTTACTACAATAAAAAATATAATATTTAATAAGATACATTTTAGTGATTTGTATTTTTCTGTATTACCTTGTTGGGTAATTGCCTTATGTGCAAGATACATTACCAGATGTAAATTAACATTTTAAAATATTTTTAGTGAAATGCTTGCTTTTTGGGAAAATAGAATAAAGATAGTTCTTTTTTCATGAAAATAATATTTTATTATTATTTTGCTATATATATTAGTGAATATACTAAACTGCATTTTCTCAAATGGCCAGTGAGACACAAGATAACGTCTTTTCAATTCCTGAAAACCTCAATAACATGTATCTTTTGGAGAATCTAGTTTCTTATGATATCTATGATACTGTCCATAGGGATATCAATGGTCCTTTTTGCTAAGTCGTTCTATCATGGGTCCTTGCTCAACATGTTCATTTTTTTTTCTTCTAATCTGGTTTGGAGCACTGATCAAGTGTTTCTTCATTATTATGCACCACATCTAGCCAAGGGATAGGTTTTGTATGTTTATATATAATATCCACAGGATGGTACCCTACTATCCTCTTGCCATCAGATATCAAAGCAAGCTCTATTTTGCAATTATAGTTATCTGGAAGAGAAGAATATGTAGATTTAAAACAAAGATAATATAAATCTCTGTCTTGAATTTGAAGTAAATGTTTCCAAGTAGTTCTGTTTGAGATACCAAACATTTTACTGCTGCTAATGCTATAGCGAAAGACAATGTTTATCAAACAGTGTGAAAGAATATGATGCAAAGAGAACTTCTTTAAAAATTTGTGTCTAACAGTTTTGGAGTGGAGTCTTTTGGGTTTTCCACCCCCATGCACCCGAATGTTTATAGCAGCAATGTCCACAATAGCCAAACTATGGAAAGAACCTAGATGTCCATCAACAGATGAATGGATCAAGAAGATGTGGTATATATACACAATGGAATACTATGCAGCCATCAAAAGAAATGAAATCTTGCCATTTGCAACAACATGGATGGAACTAGAGCGTATCATGCTTAGCGAAATAAGTCAAGCAGAGAAAGACAACTATCATATGATCTCCCTGATATGAGGAAGTGGTGATGCAACATGGAGGCTTAAGTGGGTAGAAGAAGAATAAATGAAACAAGATGGGATTGGGAGGGAGACAAACCATAAGTGACTCTTAATCTCACAAAACAAACTGAGGGTTGCCGGGGGGAGGGGGTTTGGGAGAAGGGGGTGGGATTATGGACATTGGGGAGGGTATGTGATTTGGTGAGTGCTGTGAAGTGTGTAAACCTGGTGATTCACAGACCTGTACCCCTGGGGATAAAAATATATGTTTATAAAAAATAAAAAATTTAAAATAAAAAAAAAAAAATTTGTGTCTAAGCATATCTTTGTTCATCCCTTAACAGCTACTTACTGTGAGCCTGCCATCTTACTTCTATCAAGACGGGTATTTCTTGATGATGAATAATATGGTTTGGGCAACACTAAAGAAGCAAAACACTTCACTTAACTAAGTCAAAGCTAAAGTAAGGCATAATTTTTATCCATTTAGTGTTTGGAGTTTTGAAAAGAGAATGTAATTATTAAGAATTTATGCAAATGATTTGTATCTGAAATATTTGTGAAAATACGGAAGAAAAGTTTTTGGGGATATTAAGCTAAGCATTATCAGTAGTTATAGCTGTTATTTTTAATAGCTTAACCATAATGAGACTTCTACTAATCAAAATATTCCATCTTGTATTTTGCATATTCCATTCAGAATTCTTTTGAAAGGATCCATGGAAACATTTCTCTGACCATTTAATGCATATTTTTCTAATAATTTATGAAATAAAAGAATTTCCATATATTAATATGGTAATTTGAACAGCTTTGGTAGCTGAAAAGGTAACTCAGGAAATAGAAACTGCAAAAGATAATATTGAATCAGAGAACTGAAATAATTTTCTTCTTATTTCTGCTCTTTTTTTCATAATTAACATAATTTTATAATATAATATAAATATTTGATCAACCTCATTTCTCCATATGCCTAAGAGTTTTCTCTATTCTAAGTAATAGTGTTTAAGCCCTATATATAATCTTGGACTATCTTCTAGCCCCAGTGAAGGTTTCAAATATTCTCTTATTTGTGAATAAACCCAACCAAAATCTTGACTGCAAACTCTGATCCACACTGCTAGAATTACCCAGATAAGCAGTTCCTCAATTGCTAACCCAGGGAAAATAAAAAGATAAGTAAATAATGCTGTTGTTTCAAGTTGCTAAATTGAGAGATAATTGTTATATTGCAATAGATAACTAAGGTACTCCAAGATTATATGCCTTTGGCATGTTATTTTCCAGCCACTTACGGCCATTCAAGCTAATTCTAGTCTAGTATATATCTTCAGTTATATAACACATTTAAAGTTTTATTTAATCCAATGCAGATTAAATTTTGGCTCAAGAAATTGAGCTCCCTCTTCCATCTTCTGACACTAGTTCTTCTAGACACACATCTTTTTTTATTATAAGGCTTACGAGAATACAGCTTCCTTCTCATTTGTGGTTACTGCTTTCCTTGCTGATATTGGCTAGCTGAAGATATTTTCTGAGTAATAATCATCTCAGTGTTGTCCTTCTTATGGAATGCGTATGTATATTGGTTCACAGTGGGTACCTGCAAGGCTACCCTGCTGCTCAGTTTGCTGATGTGGAAGACTCAGTGTTGACCCAGCCTCTTCTACCTCTCCTGCTTTCCAACCTCAGCTTCCACCACCAGTGTCCTTATTCTTGGCCCCTTTTTGCTATGAATTCTCACCTGTTGAGAAGATTCTTTATTTAAAGTATTATAATACTACTCAACTACATCTACTCCCCACAGTGTTCATTTGATCCGCCACAAAATCATACACTTTCACTCACAATATGTGATATGAGTGGTGGCAACTCTGGGGTCAATTTCTCTCATGATCTTCTCTCTGCAATTTCATTTTTTTTTTCCTTCTCTGAAGTGAACAAGAGCAACTTTAACATCTTTTATCCACACTGACATAAAACAGGAAAATAAATGTTTGCTTATGATTCTTAAGGGCACCCCTAGTTTTCCCAAATAATTTTCCTAGAAAATCCCTTCTATTTGTTGTCAGGAAGACAACAATGAAACACTCTCCTTACTGCTATATTGGGGGAGAGAATAACCTTTTAGAAAATGTAATACCCCTAAAATATTGATGAGAATGTCTCCTCTGTCCTCCCCTTCTGAAATGGGTGGGGAATTATGTTCCTAAAAAAAAATATGATCCTAGTGTGTGTGAAGTAATATCTCATTGTCGTTTTGATTTTCATTTACTTAATGACTGATAAGATTGAGCATTTTTCATATACTTGATCAACATTTGTACACCTTCTTTGGAGAAATGTCCATTCAACACATTTGCTCATTTCTAAATTGGTTTAATGAACATTTTTGTTGTTATGTTGTCAGAGTTTGTTGCACATTCTGGACACTACATTTCTCTCAGATATATGATTTTCAATATTCTCTTTCATTTTACAGGTTTTTAATTTCTTAGCTAAAGTCCTTGATGCACAAGTCTTTCATAGTGATGAATCCCACTTTTTCTGTTTTTTTTTTTCTTTTTTTGCCTGAGTTTTGGATATCACATATAAAAATTTCATTGCCAAATACAAGGTCATGAAGATTTGCTCCTATGTTTCCTCTAAGAAGTTTAGGACTTCTGGTATAACTTTGAGTAGTAGAGGTGAAATAACATTCTTTTTTTCTAAACTTTGTAAGATATCTTTCAGTCTTTAGCCATTGAATCTGGTGTTAGCTGTAGGTTTTCCATAAAATAATGTCATCACCATTATCTTGACCATAAAATTGCATAATTCATGGACTTAATCTGTAGTTATAGTAAAGGGCAGAGGCAGGGACTAGGCTAGGGGACTCTGCTTAGCAATGGGTTGATCTCAGGAATGTCAAACACAATGTGTGACAAATTCATGTTCAATATGGATAACTGGAATACACTAAGGGATTCTATGTAATCATCTTGGAGATAAAACGTAAAAGAATAGATGTGTCTAAAGAGTCCTGATGTCACAGATTATGGCCATTGCCTTTACAATGTGGCTTTTTAAATTTGTGGTCATGTCATAGACGCCTCAATAAATACAGTCTATCCCTTACTTGTGAGTTCCATATTTGTGTATTTGCCTACTTACTATAATATTTATTTGTAACCCCAAAATCAGTAATCATTGTAGTTTGGCAGTCATTTTCAGACATGCACAAAACATGAACAGTTTGTATCACTTGATGTAGATGTAGATGTTCCCAGTTTCTTCAGCTCTCACAGAGATGGCATCTGTTAGCAGGGTGGTATTAAACAAGTCACTTATTTCGGAACCCCATTTTTCTTTTCTTAAAATGAAGAAAATGGTCTCTGTGATGATGCATTGTTTTATGACTTAAGATTATAATGTTTGAGATGTGTATATATATGTATATATGTACGTATATCCCAGAAACAATAGTTCGATATTCCCCAATTCACTGTTCATGGCGATTTTATAGAACCAAACTACCACAAATAACAAAAATCAATTGTCTTTGTTTAAGCATACTTAGTAAATGAATGGCTACTATACCTTTGGTTGGTATCCCTTTCAAAAAGGTTCTAATACTTAGGGCACTTGGGTCTCTCAGTCAGTTAAGCATCTGATTCCTGATCTCATCTTAGGTTCATGAGTTCAAGCCCAGCATTGGGCTCCTTGCTTGGTGTAGAATCTACTTAACTCAAAAAAAAAAAAAAAATCTGAAACTCAGTAAAATTTAAAGAAACTGTTAATACAAATGGGTTAAAATGCTATATTTAGGGTAGAAAACAAATGATGTATGCACACAAGAAAATTAGAGAAAATAAAATATAAATTCTAGCTTTGGTGAATAATGGATATATATATTACCTTGATTATAGTGATAATTGTATAGTTTTATATGTATGTCAAAAATGTAAACTTATACATTATAAATTATAGTTCAATAGCTCTGTTGATTAAAAGTAATCACAAGGTGAAGAGAAAAGCAGAAGAATAAGTAGCAAGATTGGGAACACCCTGGAAGCAAGATGGAATTAATTTCAAGTAACTGGTTGACAATAGAATTCAAAACCAAGACTATTTATAATGATATGGTATACTACTTTGTCTCATGTTTACGTAAAGACCTTCTACTTCACCTCCCAAGATGGAGCAATGCCCTAGGAATATTTTTTTGGCAACACTAACGACTGTGCTCATTCATAGACTCTTCACAGAATTGAAGTGACAGATCTGATTGATAAAAATATGATAGAAACTTGTCAACATTTCTACAATGAGTGTGCTCTTGAAAGACAATTGCACAACACTCTTCTTCTTAACCATCAGTGAG